>NW_028270151.1:103030154-103186721 GCF_037043375.1 Chiloscyllium plagiosum | reverse complement strand
AGATCAGCAAGGCGGCCTTTGTGGGGAGGCACAGAAAATGGGGAAGATACTAAACATATGTTTTGCATCAGTATTTATTGTGGAAAAGGATATGGAAGATATAGAATGTAGGGAATTAGATGGTTACACCTTGCAAAATGTCCACATTACAGAGGAGGAAGTGTTGGATGCATCGAAACGCATAAAGGTGGATAAATCCCCAGGACCTGATCAGGTGTACCCTAGAACTCTATGGGAAGCTAGAGAAGTGATTGCTGGGCCTTTTGCTGAGAGATTTGTATCATCGATAGTCACAGGTGAGGTGCTGGAAGACTGGAGGTTGGCAAACGTGGTGCCACTGTTAAAGAAGGGTGGTAAAGACAAGCCAGGGAACTTTGGACCGGTGAGCCTGACGTCAGTGGTGGGCAAGTTGTTGGAGGGAATCCTGATGGACAGGATGTACATGTATTTGGAAAGGCAAGGACTGATTAGGGATATTCAACATGGCTTTGTGTGTGGGAAATCATGTCTCACAAACTTGATTGAGTTTTTTGAAGAAGTAACAAAGAGGATTGATGAGGGCAGAGCAGTAGATGTGATCTAAATCGACTTCAGTCAGGTGTTCAACAAGCTTCCCAATGGGATACAGGGAGAACTAGCCATTTGGATACAGAACTGGCTCAAAGGTAGAAGACAGAGGGTGGTGGTGGAGGGTTGTTTTTCAGACAGGAGGCCTGTGACCAGTGGTGTGCCACAAGGATAGGTGATGGGCCCTCTAATTTTTGTCATTTACATAAATGATTTGGATACGAGCATAACAGGTACAGTTAGTAAGTTTTCGGATGACACCAAAATTGGAGGTGTAGTGGACAGGGAAGAGGACATTGGTTAGGCCACTGTTGGAATATTGCTTGCATTTCTGGTCTCCTTCCTCTTGGAAAGATGTTGTGAAACTTGAAAGCTTCAGAAAAGATGCACAAGGATGTTGCCAGGCTTAGAAGTTTTAAGCTATAGGGAGAGGCTGAACAGGCTGGGGCTGTTTTCCCTGGACCGTCAGAGGCAGAGGGGTCACCTGATAGAGGTTGACAAAATTATGAGGGGCATGGATAGGGCAAATAGACAAAGTCTTTTCCCTGGGGTCAGGCAGTCCAGAACTAGAGGGCAAAGGTTTAGGGTGTGAGGGAAAGATATAAAAGAGACCTAAGGGGCAAAGGTTTCACACAGAGGGTGGTACGTGTGTGGAATGAGTTGGCAGAGGAAGTGGTGGAGGCTGGTACAATTGCAACATTTAAAAGGCATTTGGATGGGTATATGAATAGGAAGGGTTTGGAGGGATATGGGCCGGGTGCTGGCACGTGGGACTAGATTGGGTTAGGATATCTGGTCGGCATGGACACGTTGATCTGTTTCCGTGCTGTACATCTCTATGACTCTACGACTCTCAATCAGTAACCACTGACAGCTGGATGAATTTCGAGTCAGTACAAATCGGTGAGCACTGACATTTCAAAACCTTTTGGGACAGTTTAAATCAGTAACTATGCACACTTAGAAACTCTTGGGGTCAGTACAAACCAGTAACCAGTGATTCATGGAAAAAAATTCTGGTCGAAACACTGACTCTTGGTAAAACTTTGGGACAGTGCAAATCAGTAACCATCCACGCCTTAGCAACATTTGTGCTCAGTAAAAATCAGTCACTACCGACACTGAGAAAATGTTCGGGTCATTGCAAATCAGTAAACACTGATACATGGAAAAAATTCTGGTCGGTGCAAATCAGGAAACACTGACACTTCGACAAACTTTGGGGCAGTGCAAATCGGTAATATCTGACACTTAGAAAAATTTCAATTCAGTACAAATCAGGAACCAGTGATAGTAAGAAAAATTACGGGTCAGTTCAAATCGGTGAGCACTGACATTTCAAAAGAATTTGGGTCAGTGCAAATCAGTCACCATCCACACTTAGAAAAGGTTCGGGTCTGTAGAAATCAGTAACCACCAAAACTGAGACTAATTTGGGGTCAGTACAAATCAGTACATGATACATGGAAAGGAAATTCTGGTCGGTGCAAATCAGGAAACACTGACAGTTGGAAAAGTTTCGGGTCAATTCAAATCAGTAAGCACTGACACTTCAAACAATTTCTAGTCAGTGAAAATCAGTAACCACTGACACAGAGAATAATTCGCGGTCAGTAAAATCAGTCACCACTGATACATGGAAAACACATTCTGGTCGGTATAAATCCGGAAACTGATACTTCGACAAACTTCAGGGCACTGCAAATCAGTAACCACTGACACTTGGAATAATTTCAGGTCAGCAGAAATCAATAAGAACCGACAGTTGGAAAAATTTGCTTCAGTTCAAATCAATAACCATTGACAGTTAGACAAATTTCAAGTCAGTAAAAATCAGTGACCACCGACAGGTGGAAACATTTAGGGTTAGTTCAAATCAGTAAGCACTGACACTTCGAAAAATATTGGGTAAGTAGAAATCAGTAATCACAAAAAAGTAGAAATTGTACAGGCCAGTACAAATCAGTAACCACTGACATTTGGAATAATTACGGGTCAGTACAAATCAGTGAGCACTGACATTTCAAAAGAATTTGGGTCAGTGCAAATCAGTCACCATCCACACTTAGAAAAGGTTTGGGTCTGTACAAATCGGTAACCTCCAAAACTGAGACTAATTTTAGGTCAGTACAAATCAGTAACCACTGATACATGGAAAAAAACATTCTGGTCAATGCAAATCAGGAAACACTGGCAGTTGGGAACAATTAGGGTCAATTCAAATCAGTAAGCACTAACACTTCAAACAATTTCTAGTCAGTGAAAATCATTAACCACTGACAGTTTGAAAAATGTATGGTCAGTTCAAATCAGTAAGCACTGATACATGGAAAATAATTCTGGTTGGTGCAAATCAGTAAGCACTGACACTGAGAAAAATATTGGGTGACTACAATTCTGTAATCACCCAAAAGTGGTGAGCACTGACGTTTCAAAAGACTTTGGGTCTGTGCAAATCAGTAACCATCCACACTTAGAAAAAGATTCAGATCAGGAGAAATCAGAAATCACCAAAACTGAGAATAATTTGGGGTCAGTACAAATCAGTAACCAGTGATCATGGAAAAAAAAATTCGTCGAAACACTGACTCTTCGACAAACTTTGGGGCAGTTCAAATCAGTAACCGCTGACAGTTTGAAAATTTTCAAGTCAGTACAAATCAGGAACCAGTGACAGTAAGAAAAATTTTGGTTCAGTACAAATCAGTAATCGCAGACATTTGGAAAAATTTCGGGTCATTACAAATCAGTAACGACTGACAGTTGGATGAATTTCGAGTCAGTACAACTCAGTAACCACGGACACAATGAAATATTTCTAGTCAGTGAGAATCAGTAACTACCAACAGTTAGAGAAGTTACGGATCAGTTCAAATCGGTGAGCACTGACATTTCAAAAGATTTCGGGTCAGTACAAATCAGTAACCATCCACACTTCGGCAAACTGAGGGTCAGTTACGAATCAGTAACCACCGACAGATGGAAATATTTAGGGTCAGTTCAAATCAGTAAGCCCTGACACTTCGAAAAATATTGGGTGAGTGCAAATCAGTAACCACTAACAGTTAGAGAAATTACGGGTCAGTACAAATTGGGGAGCACTGACACTTCAAAAGAATTTGGGTCACCGCATATCAGTAACTATCCACACTTAGAAAAAGGTTCGGGTCAGTAGAAATCAGTATCCACCGACACTGAGAATAATTTGGGGTCAGTACAAATCAGTAACCACTGGTACATGGAAACAAAATTCTGGTCGGTGCAAATCAGGAAACACTGACAGTTGGAAAAATTTAGGGTAAATTCAAATCAGTAAGCACTGACACTTCAAAACATTTCTTATCAGTGAAATTCAGTAATCACTGACAGTTGGAAAAAATTAGGGTCAGTGAAAATCAGTAACCACCAAAACTGAGACTAATTTGGGATCAGTGCAAATCAGTAACCACTGATACATGGAAAAAAACTTCTGGTCAGTGCAAGTCAGGAAACTCTGACACTTCGACAAACTTCAGGGCAATGCAAATCAGTAACCACTGACCACTATGAAAAATTTCTAGTCATTGACAATCAGTAACCATCGACAATTTGAAACATTTATGGTCAGTTCAAATCAGTAAGCACTGACACTTCGAAAAATATTGGGTGAGTACAAATTAGTAACCACCAACATTTAGAGAAATTACAGGTCAGTACAAATCAGTAAGCACTGACACTTCGAAAAATATTGGGTGAGTACAAATCAGTAACCACCAACATTTAGAGAAATTACAGGTCAGTACAAATCAGTAACCACCAAAACTGAGACTAATTTGGTGTCAGTAGAAATCAGTAACCACTGATACATGGAAAAAACATTCTGGTCAATGCAAATCAGGAAACACTGACTCTTAGAAAAATTTCAGCTCAGTAGTAATCAATAATCACCGACAGTTGGAAAAAAATAGGGTCAGTGCAAATCAGTAAGCACAGACGGTTGGAAAAATGTCTAGTCAGTAAAACTCAGTAACCATTCACAGCTTGAAAAATTTATGGTCAGTACAAATCGGTGAGCACTGACACTTCAAAAGAAATTAGGTCAATGTAACTCAGTATCCATCCATACTTAGAAAAGGTTCGGGTCAGTAGAAATCAGTAACCACGAAAACCGAGAATAATTTGGGGTCAGTACAAATCAGTAACCACTGATACATGGAAAAAACATTCTGGTCAATGCAAATCAGTAACCACTGACAGTTTGAAATATTTCAAGTCAGTACAAATCAGGAACCAGTGACAGTAAGGAAAATTTCAGGTCAGTACAAATCGGTGAGCACTGGCACTTCAAATGAAGTTGGGTCAGTACAACTCAGTAACCATCCACACTTAGAAAAAGGTTCAGATCAGTAGAAATCAGTAACCACCAAAACTGAGAATAATTTGTGGTGAGTACAAATTAGTAACCAGTGATTCATGGAAAAGAAATTCTGGTCGAAACACTGACACTTCGACAAACTTTGGGGCAGTGCAAATCAGTAACCACTGACAGTTTGAAAAATTTCAAGTCAGTACAAATCAGGAACCAGTGACAGTTTGAAAAATTTCAAGTCAGTACAAATCAGGAACCAGTGACAGTTTGAAAAATTTCAGGTCAGTGCAAATCAGTAACCACCCATACGAAGAAAAATTTGGGTTCAGTACAAATCAGTAATCGCAGACATTTGGAAAAATTTTGGGGCAGTGCAAATCAGTAACGACCGACAGTTGGATGAATTTTGAGTCAGTACAACTCAGTAACCACGGACACTATGAAATATTTCTAGTCAGTGAGAATCAGTAACTACCAACAGTTAGAGAAATTACGGGTCTGTTCAGATTGGTGAGCACTGACATTTCAAAAGATTTCGGGTCAGTACAAATCAGTAACCATCCACACTTCGACAAACTGAGGGTCAGTTACGAATCAGTAACCACCGACAGATGGAAATATTTAGGGTCAGTTCAAATCAGTAAGCACTAATACTTCGAAAAATATTGGGTGAGTGCAAATCAGTAATCACCGGCAGAGAAATTACGGGTCAGTACAAATCGGTAAGCACTGACAATTCAAAAGAATTTGGGACAGTACAAATCAGTCACCATCCACACTCAGCAACATTTGTGCTCAGTAAAAATCAGTCACTACGGACACTGAGAAAATGTTTGGGTCAGTGCAAATCAGTAAACATTGGTACATGAAAAAAATTCTGGTCGGTGCAAATCAGGAAACACTGACACTTCGACAAGTTTTGGGTCATTACAAATCAGTAACCACTGACATTTGGAATAATTACGGGTCAGTTCAAACGGTGAGCACTGACATTTCAAAATAATTTGTGACAGTGCAAATCAGTCACCATCCACACTTAGAAAAGGTTCGGGTCAGTAGAAATCAGTAACCACCGATACAGAGCAATTTGGGGTCAGTACAAATCAGTAACCAGTGATACATGGAAATAAATTCTGGTCGGTGCAAATCACAAAACACCGACACTTCGACAAACTTTGGGGCAGTGCAAATCAGTAAGTACTCACTGTTTGAAAAATTTCAAATCAGTACAAATCTGGAACCAGTGACAGTAAGAAAAATTTAGGGTCAGTACAAATCAGTAACCACCGACATTTGGAAAAATTTAGGGTCAGTTCAAATCAGTAAGCACTGACACTTCGAAAAATATTGGGGGAGTATAAATCAGTAACCACCAACATTTAGAGAAATTACGGGTCAGTACAAATCCGTGAGCACTGACATTTCAAAACAATTTAGGTCAGTGCAAATCAGTAACCATCCACACTTAGAAAAAGTTCGGGTCAGTAGAAATCTGTAACCACCAAAACTGAGAATAATTTGGGGTCAGTACAAATCATTAACCACTGATACATGGAAAAGAAAATTCTGGTCGGTGCAAATCAAAAACAACTGACAGTTGGAAATATTTGGTTCGGTTCAAATCAGTCAGCACTAACACTTCAAAACATTTCGAGTCAGTGAAAATCAGTGACCACTGACAGGTGGAAACATTTATGGTCAGTACAAATCAGTAAGCACTGACACTTCGAAAAATATTTGGTGAGTACAAATCAGTAACCACCAACATTTAGAGAAATTACGGGTCAGTACAAATCTGTGAGCACTGACACTTCAAAAGACTTTGGGTCAGTGCAAATCAGTCACCATCCACACTTAGAACATGTTCAGGTCAGTAGAAATCAGTAACCACCAAAACTGAGACTAATTTGGCGTCAGTACAAATCAGTAACCACTGATACATGGAATCAAATTCTGGTCAGTGCAATTCAGGAAACTCTGACACTTTGACAAACCTCAGGGCAGTGCAAATCAGTAATCACCAACACTTCGAAAAATTTGGGGTCAGTACAAATCGCTAACCACCGACAATTTGAAAAATTTCATGTGAGCGCCAATCAGTAACCACTGACAGTTGGAAAAATTTTCAGGTTGGTACAACTCAGAAACCACTGACTCTGAGAAAATGCTGGGTTAGTGCAAATCAGTAACCACTGACACTTAGAGACAATTCAGGTCCATACAAATCAGTTACAACCAATAGTTTGAAAAATTTCTGCTCTGTCCAAATCAGTAACCACCGACAGGTGGAAAAATTTGGGGTCAGTACAAGATCTGACTCTTCGACAAACTTTGGGTCAGTACACAACAGTAACCACCAAGCTTTTGAAAAATTTCCGGTCAGTTTACATCAGTAACCACAGACAGTTGGAAACATTTCGGGTCAGTGCAAATCAGGAACCAGTGACAGTTTGAAAACTTTCAAGACAGTACAAATCAGGAACCAGTGACACTAAGAAAGATTTTGGGTCAGTGCAAATCAGTAAACATCCACACTTGGAAAAATTTGGGGTCAGTACAAATCAGAAACCACCGACATTGGAAAGCATTTGTGGCAGTACAAATGATTCATCACCGACACTTAGAAACATTTCGGGCCAGTGCAAATCAGTAACCACTGAGAGTTGGATGAATTTCAAGTCAGTACAAATCAGTAAGCAGCGATACTGAGAGTAATTTTGGGTCAGTACAAATCATTAACCACCGACAGGTGGAAAAATTACGGGTCAGTACAAATTGGTAACTACTGACATTTAAAACAATTTTGGGACAGTGCAAATCAGTAACCATCCACGCTTAGCAAAACTTAGGGTCAGTACAAATCAGTAACCACCAACACTGAGAAAATGTTCGGGTCAGTACAAATCAGTTACCACTGACACATGGAGACATTTCTGGTTGGGGGCAAATCAGGAAACACTGACACTTCGACAAACTTTGGGGCAGTGCAAATCAGTAATATCTGACACTTGGAAAAATTCCGGGTCTGTACAAATCTGTAACAACTAAAAAGTGTAAAAATTACAGGTCAGTACAAATCAGTAAGCACTGACATTTCAAAACATTTTTGGACAGTGCAAATCAGTAACCCACAACATTAGAAAAAAATTGGGTCAGTGCAAATCTGTAACCATCCACACTTGGAAAAAATTTGGGGTCAGTGCAAATCAGTCACCACCGATAGTTGGATAAATTTCAGATCAGGACCAATTAGTGTGGGAAACGATTTGCTAACCCAGGATAGGCCCACAAATGCAAAATTGGCCAAACTGTACCAGAACACCCAGAATTCCCGAGCAGCTCCCAAACCGAATCAGACAGCACGCATACAAGGGATTAGGCTTTCTGCTCCCACAGACAGAACACAACACGACAGTTATCTCAAAACCCTCAGGGCAGTTTCACAACCCAGCAATACTAAAGCCACACAAGGAGCGGGTCAGACAGAGAGGCCCAGGAAGGACACCCTCCAGGAACAAGACAATGGAAACACCTCACTACTTCAGAAGAGATATTAACACCCACCTGTGAAGAGGAATGGAACCGTCCGATACTGTCAGGATGTTGCATTGTGTGAAGGAACAGGACATTCATCCAATAAACTGTTTTCCAATTCACATCCTTGGAACTAGATTACTCCATTTCTATATACATTGTTGTTTCCTATTTCTTAATCAATGCCTTCCTTCCCCTCTCACCTTCTCCCATCTCTCCTTCCCGCTTCCTTCCTCCCTCTCTCCTTCTCCCCTCTCTCCTTCCCCCTCTCCTTCCCCTCTCTCCTTCTCCCTCTCTCCTTCTCTCCTCTCTCCTTTCCCCTCTCCTTCCCCCTTCCTCCTTCTCCCTCTCATCTCCCCCCTCGTTTCCCCCTCTCCGTCTCCCCTCTCTCCTTTCCCCTTCCTTCCCCTCTCTCCTTCCCCCTCTCTCCTTCCCCCTTCCTTCCCCTCTCTCCTTCTCCCCTCTCTCCTTTCCCCTTCCTTCCCCTCTCTCCTTCCCCCTCTCTCCTTCTCCCCTTCCTTCTCCCCTCTCTCCTTCTGCCCTCTCTCCTTCCCCCTTCCAACCCCCCCATTCTCCTTCTACCCTCTCTCCTTCCCTCTTCCTTCCACTCTCTCATTCTTCCCTCTCTCCTTCCCCATTCCTTACCCTTTCTCCTTCACCCCCTCTCCTTACCCCCTCTCTCCTTCTCCCCTCTCTCCTTTGCCTCTCTCCTTCCCCCTTCCTTCCCCTCTCTCCTTCTCCCCTCTCACCTTCTTCCTTCTCTCCTTCCCCCTTCCCTTCCTCTCTACTTCCCCCCTCCCTCCTTCCCCCTTCCTTCCATCTCTACTTCCCCCTCTCTCCTTCTCCCCTCTCTCTGCCCCCCTTCCTTCCCCTCTCTCCTTCGCCCCTCTTTCCTTCCCCATTCCTTCCCCTTGCTATTTCTCTCCTTCTCCCCTATCTCCTTCCCCCTTCATTCCCCTCTCTCCTTCACCCCTCTCTCCTCCCCCTTCCTTCCCCTTCCCCCTCTTTCCTTCCCTGTTTCTTCACCTCTCTCCTTCTCCACTCTCTCCTTTCCCCCCTCCTTCCCCCCTCTCCTTCCCCATCTCTCCTTCTCCACTCACTCCTTCCCCCTTACCCCCTCTCTTGTTCCCCCTTCCCCACTCTCTCCTTCCCCCCTCTATCCGTCCCCCTCACTTCTTCCCCCCTTGTCACCTCTCTCCTTCCCATTTTTCCTTCTCCCGTCTCTCCTTCCCTCACTCCTTCGCCTCTCTCCTTCTCCCCTCTCTCCTTCTCGCCTCTCTCCTTCCCCGTTCCTTCCTCCCTCCTTCTCCCCTCTCTCCTTCCCCATTCCTTCCCCTCTCTCATTCTCCCCCTCTGCCCTACCCTTCCTTCCCCACGCTCTCCTCCCCTCGCTCATTCCCCCTTCCTTCCCCCTCTCCTTCTCCCCTCTCTCCTCCCCCTTCCTTCCCTCTCTACTTCCCCCCTCTCCTTCTCCCCTCTCTCCTTCCCCGTTCCTTACCCCTCCTTCTCCACACTCTCCTTCTCCCCTCTCTCCTTCCCCGTTTCTTCCCCTCTCCTTCTCCACTCTCTCCTTCCCCCTCTCTCCTTCCTCCTTCCTTTCCACTCTACTTGCCCCCTCTCTCCTTCTCCCCTCTCTCCTTCCCCCTTCTTTCCCCTCTCTCCTTCTCCCCTCTCTCCTTCCCCATTCCTTACCCTCTCTCCTTCTGCCCTCTCTCCATCCCCCCTCTCTCCTTCTCCCCTCTCTCCTACCCATTTCCTTCCCCTCCCTCCTTCTCCCCTCTCTCCTCCTCCCATCTCTCTTTCCACATTCCTTACCCTCTCTCCTTCACCCCTCTCTCATTTCCCCCTCTCTCATTCTCCCGTCTCTCCTTCCCCCTTCCTTCCCCCTCTCCTTCACTCCTCTATCCTTCCCCTTCCCCTCTTTCCTTCTCCCTTCCCTACTTCCCCCTCTCTCCTTCCTCTCTCCTTCTCCCCACTCTCCTTCTCCCCTCTCTCCTTCCCCATTCCTTTACCCTCACTCCTTCCCCCCTCCTTCTCCCCTATCTCCTTCCCCCTTCCTTCCCTCTCTACTTCCTCCCCACTCTCCTTCTCCCCTCTTTCCTTCCCCATTCCTTCCCCTCACTATTTCTCCCCCTCTCCTTCTCCCCATCTCCTTCCCCTTCATTGCCCTCTCTCCTTCACCCCTCTCTCCTCCCCCCTTCCTTCCCCTTCCCCCTCTTTCCTTCCCTGTTTCTTCCCCTCTCTCCTTCTCCACTCTCTCCTTCTCCAGTCTCTCCTTCTCCACTTACCCCTTCCCCTTCCCCCTCCCTTGTTCCCCCCTTCCCCACTCTCTCCTTCCCCCCTCTATCTATCCCCCTCATTCCTTCCCCCTTGTTCCCTCTCTCCTTCCCTCACTCCTTCGCTTCTCTCCTTCTCCCCTCTCTCCTTCTCGCCTCTCTCCTTCCCCGTTCCTTCCTCCCTCCTTCTCCCCTCTCTCCTAACCCCCTTCCTTCCCCTTTCTCATTCTCCCCCTCTGCCCTACACCGTCCTTCCCCGTGCTCTCCTTCTCCCCTCGCTCCTTCCCCCTTCCTTCCCCCTCTCCTTCTCCCTCTCTCCTTCCCCCACTATCCTTCCCCACTTTCTCCTTCCACCTCTCTCCTCCACCCTCTTTCCTTTCACCATCTCTCCTTCTCCCCTCACTCCTTCCCCCTTCCCCCTCTCTCCTTCCCCCCTTGTTCCCCACTCTCTCCTTCCCCCCAATCCTTCCACCCTCCTTCCCACTCTCTCCTACCCCTCTCTATCCATCCCCCTCTCCTTCCCCCTCTCTTTCTCCCCTCTCTCCTTGACCCCTCTCTCCTTCCCCTCCCTCCTTCTCCCCTCCCTCATTCCCCCTCTCCTTCTCCCCTCTCCTTCTCCCCTCTCTCCTAACACTTCCTTCACCGCTCAGTTTCTCCCCTCCTTCCTTCCCGTCTCTCCTTCCCCCACTCTCTCCTTCCCCTCTCTCCTTCTCCCCTTTCTCATTCCCCTTCCTTACCCTCTCTCCTTCTCCCCTCCTTCCCCCCCTCTACTTGTCCCCTCTCTCCTTTCCCCTCTACTTCCCCCTCCCTCCTTCTTCCTCTCTCCTTCCCCCCTCCTTTCCCCATCTCCGTCTCCCCTCTCTCCTACCCCATCTATCCTTCCCCCTCTCTCCTTCTCCCCTCACTCCTTCCCCCTTCCCCCCTCTCATTCCCCCCCCTTCCCCACTCTCTCCTTACCCTCTCTATCCGCCCCCACCACTTTCCCCCTCTCTTTCTCACCTCTCCTACTCCTCTCTCTCCTACCCCCTTCCTTCCCCGCTCTGTTTGTCCCCTCTCACATTCCCCTTCCTGCCACCCCTCCTTCTCCCCTCTCTCCTTCTCCCCTCTCTCCTTCCCCCTTCCTCCCCCTCTCTCCTTCACCCCTCTCTCCTTACCCTGTCCTTCCCCCTCTCCTTCCCCCTTTTTACCGCGCTCTGTTTCTCCCCTCTCTCATTCCCCCTTCTTCCCTCACTCCTTCTCCCCCTCTCCTTCTCCCCTCTCTCCTTCCCCCTTCCTTTCCCTCTCTCCTTCTCCTGTCTCTCCTTCCTCATTCCTTACCCTGTCTCCTTCTCCCCTCCCTCCATCTCCCCTCCCTCCTTCCCCCCTCTCCTTCCCGCTTCCTTCCCCTCTCTCCTTCCTCCTCGCTCCTCCCCTCTCTCCGTCTCCCCCCTCTCCTCCCCCCTCTCCATCCCCCCCTCCTTCTCCTCTCTCTCCTTTCCCCCTCCTACCCCCTCCCTCCTTTACCCTCTCGCCTTCCACCCTCCTTCCACCCTCTCCTTCTCCCCTCTCTCCTTCCCCCCCTCTCGTTTCCCCATCTCTCTTTCTCCACTCACTCCTCCCCCACTTCCCCTCTCTCATTCCCCTCTCCTTCCCCACTCTCTGCTTCCCCCCTCTATCCGCCCCCTCTCCTTCCCCCCTCTCTTTCTCCCCTCTCCTTCTCTCCTCTCTCCTTCGCCCCTCTCTCCTACCCCCTTCCTTCCCCCGTCATTCTCCCCATCTCCCCTTCTCCCCTCTCTCCTACCCCCTTCCTTCCCCGTCTTTCTCCCCCTCTCCCCTTCCCTCTTCCTTCCCTCCTCTCTCCTTCTCCACTCTCTCCTTCTCCACTCTCTGCTTCCCCCCTCGCTCCTTCCCCTCTCTCCGTCTCCCCTCTCTCCTTCCCCCTTCCTTCCCCCCTCTCTCCTTCTCCACTCTCTGCTTCCCCCCTCGCTCCTTCCCCTCTCTCCTACTCCCCTCTCTGCTTCCCCTACCTTTCCCCCGCTCTCCTTCTCCCCCCTCTCCTTCCCCCTTCCATCCTGTCTCTCCTTCTCCCCTCTCGCCTTTCCCCATCTTCCCCTCTCTCCTTCACCCCTCTCTCTTCCCCCCTCTCCTTCTCCCTGCTCTCCTTCCCACTTCCTTCCCATCTCTCATTTTCCCCTCTCTCCTTCCCCCATCTCCTTCTCCCCTCTCTCCTTCTTCCCTCTCTCCTTCTGCCTTCCATCCCTCCTCTCTCCTTCTCCCCTCTTTCCTTCCCCCTCTCCTTCCCCTCTTCTTCTCCCCTCTCTCCTCCCCTCTCTCCTTCCCCTTTCCTTCAACCCTCCCTCCTTCTCGCTTCATTCCTTCCCACTTCCTTCCCCTCTCTCCTACTCCCCTCTCTCCTTCTCCCCCTCTCCTTCCCCCTTCCTTCTCCCTTCTCTCCTTCTCCCCTCTCTCCATCACCCTTCCTTCCATCCTCCTTCTCCCTTCTCTCCTGCTCCCCTCTCTCCTTCCCCCGTCCTTACCCCCTCTCCTTCTCCCTTCGCTCCTTCTCCCTTCCTTCCCCACTCTCCTACCCCCCTCCTTCCCCACTCTCTCCTTCTCCACTCTCTCGTTCCCCCCTTTTTCCCTCGCTCCTTCCCTCATCTCCTTCCCCCCTGTCCTTCTCCCCTCTATCCTTCCCCCTTCCTTCACCCCTCTCTCCTTCCCCCCCTCCTTCCCCCTTCCTTCCCCCCTCTCCTTTCCCCTCCCTCCTTCTCCCTCTTTCCTTCCCCCCTCTCCGTCTCCCCTTTCTCCTCCCCCTTCCTTTCATCTCTACTTCCCCCTCTCTCTCCTTCTCCCCTCTCTCCTTCCCCGTTCCTTCCCCCCTCCTTCTCCACTCTCTCCTTCTCCCCTCTCTCCTTCCCCATTCCTTACCCTCTCTCCTGCCCTCTCTCCTTCCCCCCTCTCTCCTTCTCCCCCTCTCCTACCCCCTTCCTTCCCCTCTCTCCTTCTCCCCTCTCTCCTTCTCCCATCTCTCCTTCCACATTCGTTACCCCTCTCTCATTTCCCCCTCTCTCATTCTCCCGTCTCTCCTTCCCCCTTCCCCCTCTCCTTCACTCCTCTATCCTTCCCCTTTCCCCTCTTTCCTTCCCTGTTTCTTCCCCTTTCTCCTTCTCCCCTCCCTACTTCCCCCTCTCTCCTTCCCTCTCTCCTTCTCCCCTCTCTCCTTCTCCCCTCTCTCCTTCCCCATTCCTTTACCCTCACTCCTTCCCCCCTCCTTCTCCCCTATCTCCTTCCCCCTTCCTTCTCTCTCTACTTCCCCCCTCTCTCCTTCTCCCCTCTCTCTGTCCCCTTCCTTCCCCTCTCTCCTTCTCCCCTATCTCTTTCCCCTTCATTCCCCTCTCTCCTTCACCCCTCTCTCCTCCCCCCTTCCTTCCCCTTCCCCCTCTTTCCTTCCCTGTTTCTTCCCCTCTCTCCTTCTCCACTCTCTCCTTCTCCACTCTCTCCTTCGCCACTCACCCCTTCCCCCTTCCCCCTCTCTTGTTCCCCCCTTCCCCACTCTCTCCTTTCCCCCTCTATCCTTCCCCCTCACTCCTTCCCCCCTTGTCCCCTCTCTCCTTCCCTCACTCCTTCGCCTCTCTCCTTCTCCCCTCACTCCTTCTCGCCTCTCTCCTTCCCCGTTCCTTCCCCCCTCCTCTCCCCTCTCTCCTAACCCCCTTCCTTCCCCTCTCTAATTCTCCCCCTCTGCCCTATACCTTCCTTCCCCGTGCTCTCCTTCTCCCCTCGCTCCTTCCCCCTTCCTTCCCCCTCTCCTTCTCCCGTCTCTCCTTCCCCCTTCCTTCCCCCTCTGCTTCACTCCTCTCTCCTTCCCCCTTCCTGCCCCCCTTCCCGCCTTTCCTTCCCTGTTTCTTCCCCTTTCTCCTTCTCCCCTCCCTACTTCCCCCTCTCTCCTTCCCTCTCTCCTTCTCCCCTCTCTCCTTCCCCATTCCTTTACCCTCACTACTTCCCTCTCTCCTTCTCCCCTCTCTCCTTCCCCATTCCTTTACCCTCACTCATTCCCTCTCTCCTTCTCCCCTCTCTCCTTATCCTCTCCTTCCCCCTCACTCCTTCTCCCTCTCTCCTTCTCCCTCTCTCCTTCCCCCACTATCCTTCCTCACTCTCTCCTTCCACCTCTCTCCTCCCCTCCTTTCCTTTAACCATCTCTCCTTCTCCCCTCACTCCTTCCCCCTCTCTCCTTACCCCTCGTTCCCCACTCTCTTCTTCCCCCCTCTATCCTTCCACCCTCCTTCCCACTCTCTCCTTCCCCCCTCTATCCATCCCCCTCTCCTTCCCCCTCTCTTTCTCCCCTCTCTTTCTCCCCTCTCTCCTTCCCCTCCCTCCTTCTCCCCTCCCTCATTCCCCCTCTCCTTTGCCCCTCTCCTTCTCCCCTCGCTCCTAACACTTCCTTCACCGCTCAGTTTCTCCCCTCCTTCCTTCCCGTCTCTCCTTCCCCCACTCTATCCTTCCCCCTCTCTCCTTCTCCCCTCACTCCTTCCCCCTTCCCCCCTCTCATTCCCCCCCCTTCCCCACTCTCTCCTTACCCTCTCTATCCGCCCCCACCACCTTCCCCCTCTCTTTCTCACCTCTCCTACTCCTCTCTCTCCTACCCCCTTCCTTCCCCGCTCTGTTTGTCCCCTCTCACATTCCCCTTCCTGCCACCCCTCCTTCTCCCCTCTCTCCTTCTCCCCTCTCTCCTTCCCCCTTCCTCCCCCTCTCTCCTTCACCCCTCTCTCCTTACCCTGTCCTTCCCCCTCTCCTTCCCCCTTTTTACCGCGCTCTGTTTCTCCCCTCTCTCATTCCCCCTTCTTCCCTCACTCCTTCTCCCCCTCTCCTTCTCCCCTCTCTCCTTCCCCCTTCCTTTCCCTCTCTCCTTCTCCTGTCTCTCCTTCCTCATTCCTTACCCTGTCTCCTTCTCCCCTCCCTCCATCTCCCCTCCCTCCTTCCCCCCTCTCCTTCCCGCTTCCTTCCCCTCTCTCCTTCCTCCTCTCTCCTCCCCTCTCTCCGTCTCCCCCTTCTCCTCCCCCCTCTCCATCCCCCCTCTCCTTCTCCTCTCTCTCCTTTCCCCCCTCCTCCCCCCTCCCTCCTTTACCCTCTCGCCTTCCACCCTCCTTCCACCCTCTCCTTCTCCCCTCTCTCCTTCCCCCCCTCTCGTTTCCCCATCTCTCCTTCTCCACTCACTCCTCCCCCACTTCCCCTCTCTCATTCCCCTCTCCTTCCCCACTCTCTGCTTCCCCCCTCTATCCGCCCCCTCTCCTTCCCCCCTCTCTTTCTCCCCTCTCCTTCTCTCCTCTCTCCTTCGCCCCTCTCTCCTACCCCCTTCCTTCCCCCGTCATTCTCCCCATCTCCCCTTCTCCACTCTCTCCTACCCCCTTCCTTCCCCGTCTTTCTCCCCCTCTCCCCTTCCCTCTTCCTTCCCTCCTCTCTCCTTCTCCACTCTCTCCTTCTCCACTCTCTGCTTCCCCCCTCGCTCCTTCCCCTCTCTCCGTCTCCCCTCTCTCCTTCCCCCTTCCTTCCCCCCTCTCTCCTTCTCCACTCTCTGCTTCCCCCCTCGCTCCTTCCCCTCTCTCCTACTCCCCTCTCTGCTTCCCCTACCTTTCCCCCGCTCTCCTTCTCCCCCCTCTCCTTCCCCCTTCCATCCTGTCTCTCCTTCTCCCCTCTCGCCTTTCCCCATCTTCCCCTCTCTCCTTCACCCCTCTCTCTTTCCCCCCTCTCCTTCTCCCTGCTCTCCTTCCCACTTCCTTCCCATCTCTCATTTTCCCCTCTCTCCTTCCCCCATCTCCTTCTCCCCTCTCTCCTTCTTCCCTCTCTCCTTCTACCTTCCATCCCTCCTCTCTCCTTCTCCCCTCTTTCCTTCCCCCTCTCCTTCCCCTCTTCTTCTCCCCTCTCTCCTCCCCTCTCTCCTTCCCCTTTCCTTCAACCCTCCCTCCTTCTCGCTTCATTCCTTCCCACTTCCTTCCCCTCTCTCCTACTCCCCTCTCTCCTTCTCCCCCTCTCCTTCCCCCTTCCTTCTCCCTTCTCTCCTTCTCCCCTCTCTCCATCACCCTTCCTTCCATCCTCCTTCTCCCTTCTCTCCTGCTCCCCTCTCTCCTTCCCCCGTCCTTATCCCCTCTCCTTCTCCCTTCGCTCCTTCTCCCTTCCTTCCCCACTCTCCTACCCCCCTCCTTCCCCACTCTCTCCTTCTCCACTCTCTCGTTCCCCCCTTTTTCCCCTCGCTCCTTCCCTCATCTCCTTCCCCCCTGTCCTTCTCCCCTCTATCCTTCCCCCTTCCTTCACCCCTCTCTCCTTCCCCCCCCTCCTTCCCCCTTCCTTCCCCCCTCTCCTTTCCCCTCCCTCCTTCTCCCTCTTTCCTTCCCCCCTCTCCGTCTCCCCTTTCTCCTCCCCCTTCCTTTCATCTCTACTTCCCTCTCTCTCTCCTTCTCCCCTCTCTCCTTCCCCGTTCCTTCCCCCCTCCTTCTCCACTCTCTCCTTCTCCCCTCTCTCCTTCCCCATTCCTTACCCTCTCTCCTGCCCTCTCTCCTTCCCCCCTCTCTCCTTCTCCCCCTCTCCTACCCCCTTCCTTCCCCTCTCTCCTTCTCCCCTCTCTCCTTCTCCCATCTCTCCTTCCACATTCGTTACCCCTCTCTCATTTCCCCCTCTCTCATTCTCCCGTCTCTCCTTCCCCCTTCCCCCTCTCCTTCACTCCTCTATCCTTCCCCTTTCCCCTCTTTCCTTCCCTGTTTCTTCCCCTTTCTCCTTCTCCCCTCCCTACTTCCCCCTCTCTCCTTCCCTCTCTCCTTCTCCCCTCTCTCCTTCTCCCCTCTCTCCTTCCCCATTCCTTTACCCTCACTCCTTCCCCCCCTCCTTCTCCCCTATCTCCTTCCCCCTTCCTTCTCTCTCTACTTCCCCCCTCTCTCATTCTCCCCTCTCTCTGTCCCCTTCCTTCCCCTCTCTCCTTCTCCCCTATCTCTTTCCCCTTCCTTCCCCTCTCTCCTTCACCCCTCTCTCCTCCCCCCTTCCTTCCCCTTCCCCCTCTTTCCTTCCCTGTTTCTTCCCCTCTCTCCTTCTCCACTCTCTCCTTCTCCACTCTCTCCTTCGCCACTCACCCCTTCCCCCTTCCCCCTCTCTTGTTCCCCCCTTCCCCACTCTCTCCTTTCCCCCTCTATCCTTCCCCCTCATTCCTTCGCCCCTTGTCCCCTCTCTCCTTCCCTCACTCCTTCGCCTCTCTCCTTCTCCCCTCACTCCTTCTCGCCTCTCTCCTTCCCCGTTCCTTCCCCCCTCCTCTCCCCTCTCTCCTAACCCCCTTCCTTCCCCTCTCTCATTCTCCCCCTCTGCCCTATACCTTCCTTCCCCGTGCTCTCCTTCTCCCCTCGCTCCTTCCCCCTTCCTTCCCCCTCTGCTTCACTCCTCTCTCCTTCCCCCTTCCTTCCCCCCTTCCCGCCTTTCCTTCCCTGTTTCTTCCCCTTTCTCCTTCTCCCCTCCCTACTTCCCCCTCTCTCCTTCCCTCTCTCCTTCTCCCCTCTCTCCTTCCCCATTCCTTTACCCTCACTACTTCCCTCTCTCCTTCTCCCCTCTCTCCTTCCCCATTCCTTTACCCTCACTCATTCCCTCTCTCCTTCTCCCCTCTCTCCTTATCCTCTCCTTCCCCCTCACTCCTTCTCCCTCTCTCCTTCTCCCTCTCTCCTTCCTCCACTATCCTTCCTCACTCTCTCCTTCCACCTCTCTCCTCCCCCCCTTTCCTTTAACCATCTCTCCTTCTCCCCTCACTCCTTCCCCCTCTCTCCTTACCCCTCGTTCCCCACTCTCTTCTTCCCCCCTCTATCCTTCCACCCTCCTTCCCACTCTCTCCTTCCCCCCTCTATCCATCCCCCTCTCCTTCCCCCTCTCTTTCTCCCCTCTCTTTCTCCCCTCTCTCCTTGACCCCTCTCTCCTTCCCCTCCCTCCTTCTCCCCTCCCTCATTCCCCCTCTCCTTTGCCCCTCTCCTTCTCCCCTCGCTCCTAACACTTCCTTCATCGCTCAGTTTCTCCCCTCCTTCCTTCCCGTCTCTCCTTCCCCCACTCTCTCCTTCCCCTCTCTCCTTCTCCCCTTTCTCCTTCCCCTTCCTTACCCTCTCTCCTTCTCCCCTCCCTACTTCTCCCTCTCTCCTTCCCCCATCCTTCTCCCCTCTCTGCTTTTCCCCTTTCTTCTTCCCCCTCTCTACTTCTCCCCCCTCTCCTTTCCCCTCTACTTCCCCCTCCCTCCTTCTCCCTCTCTCCTTCCCCCTCCTTTCCCCATCTCTTTCTCCCCTCACTCCTTCCCCCTTCCCCTCTCTCATTCCCCCCTCCTTCCCCACTCTCTCCTTCCCCCCTCTATCCACCCCCACCTCCTTCCCCCTCTCTTTCTCACCTCTCCTACTCCTCTCTCTCCTACCCCCTTCCTTCCCCGCTCTGTTTGTCCCCTCTCACATTCCCCTTCCTGCCACCCCTCCTTCTCCCCTCTCTCCTTCTCCCCTCTCTCCTTCCCCCTTCTTTCTCCTCTCTCCTTCACCCCTCTCTCCTTACCCTGTCCTTCCCCCTCTCCTTCCTCCTTTTTACCGTGCTCTGTTTCTCCCCTCTTCATTCCCCCTTCTTCCCCCACTCCTTCTCCCCCTCTCCTTCTCCCCTCACTCTTTCCCCCTTCCTTCCCCTCTATCCGTCTCCTGTCTCTCCTTCCTCATTCCTTCCCCCTCTCCTTCTCCCCTCTCTCCGTCCCCCCCTCTCCAACCCCTTCCTTACCCCTCTCCATCCCCCCTCTCCTTCTCCTCTCTCTCCTTTCCCCCTCCTTCCCCCTCCCTCCTTTTCCCTCTCTCCTTCCACCCTCCTTCCACCCTCTCCTTCTCCCCTCTCTCCTTCCCCCTCTCTCGTTCCCCCCTCTGTCCTTCCCCCCTCTCTCCTTTCCCCATCTCTCCTTCTCCACTCACTCCTCCCGCCCTTACCCTCTCTCATTCCCCTCTCCTTCCCCACTCTCTTCTTCACCCCTCTATCCATTCCCCTCACTCCTTCCCCCCTTGTCCCCTCTCTCCTTCCCTCACTCCTTCGCCTCTCTCCTTCTCCCCTCTCTCCTTCTCGCCTCTCTCCTTCACCGTTCCTTCCCCCCTCCTTCTCCCCTCTCTCCTAACCCACTTCCTTCCCCTCTCTCATTCTCCCCCTCTGCCCTATACCTTCCTTCCCCGTGCTCTCCTTCTCCCCTCGCTCCTTACCCCTTCCTTCCCCCTCTCCTTCTCCCCTCTCTCCTCCCCCTTCCTTCCCTCTCTACCTCCCCCCTCTCTCCTTCTCCCGTCTCTCATTCCCCCTTCTTCCCCCACTCCTTCTCCCACTCTCCTTCTCCCCTCTCTCCTTCCCCCGTCCTTCCCCTCTATCCTTCTCCTGTCTCTCCTTCCTCATTCCTTCCCCTCTCTCCTCCCCCTTCCTTCCCTCTCTACCTCCCCCCTCTCTCCTTATCCCGTCTCTCATTCCCCCTTCTTCCCCCACTCCTTCTCCCCTCTCTCCATCTCCCCCCTCTCCTCCCCCTTCCTTACCCCTCTCCATCCCCCCTCTCCTTCTCCTCTCTCTCCTTTCCCCCCTCCTTCCCCCTCCCTCCCCCTCCTCCTTTTCCCTCTCTCCTTCCACCCTCTCTTTCTCCCCTCTCTCCTTCCCCCTCTCTCGTTCCCCCCTTTCTCCTTCCCCCCTCTCTCCTTTCCCCATCTCTCCTTCTCCACTCACTCCTTCCCCCCTTCCCCTCTCTTATTCCCCTCTCCTTCCCCCCTCTCTCCTTCCCCACTCTCTGCTTCCACCCTCGCTCCTTCCCCTCTCTCCTACTCCCCTCTCTCCTTTCCCTACCTTCCCCCCTCTCTCCTCCTCCCCCTCTCCTTCCCCCTTCCTTCCTGTCTCTCCTTCTCCTCTCCCGCCTATCCCCTTCTTCCCCTCTCTCCTTCCCCATTCCTTCCCCCTCTCTCCTTCCCCCATCTCTCTTTCCCCCTCTCTCCTTCCCCCATCTACTTCTCCCCTCTCTCCTTCTTCCCTCTCTCCTTCCCCCATCTCCTTCTCCCCTCTCTCCTTCTTCCCTCTCTCCTTCTGCCTTCCATCCCTCCTCTCTCCTTCTCCCCTCTTTCCTTCCCCCTTCCTTCCCCTCTCTCCACACCTCTCTCCTACGCCCTTCCTTCCCTCTCTCCTTCCCCTCTCTTTCTTTCCTCATTTCTTCCCCTTTCTCCTTCTCTCCTCCCTACTTCACCCTCTCTCCTTCCCCCTCTTCTTCTCCCGTCTCTCTTTCCCTCTCTCCTTCCCCTTTCCTTCAACCCTCCCTCCTTCTCGCCTCTTTCCTTCCCCCTTCCTTCCCCCCTCTCCTTCTCCCCTCTCTCTACTCCCCCCTTCCTTCCCCCCTCTCCTTCTCCCCTCTCTCTACTTCCCCCTTCATTCCCCTCTCTCCTACTCCCCTCTCTCCTTCTCCCCTCTCTCCTTCCCCTGTCCTTTCCCCCCTCTCCTCCTCCCCCTCTCCTTCCCCCTTCCTTCTCCCCTCTCTCCAACACCCTTCCTTCCACCCTCCTTCTCCCTTCTCTCTTGCTCCCCTCTCTCCTTCCCCCTTTCTTCACCCCTCTCTCCTACCCCCTCTCTCCTTCCCCCTCTCCTTTCCCCTCCCTCCTTCTCCCTCTCTCTTTCCCCCCTCTCCAAGTCCCCTCTCTCCTTCCCCCCTCTCCTTCCCCCTCTATCCTTCCGCACTCTCTCGTTCCCCCTCTCTCCTTTCCCCATCTCTCCTTCTCCCCTCACTCCTTGCCCCCTTCTCCCCTCTCTCCTTCCGCCCTCCTTCCACACTCTCTCATTCCCCCCTCTTTTTCTCCCCTCTCTTTCTCCTCTCTCTCCTTGTCCCCTCTCTCCTTCCCATCTCTCCTTATCCTCTCCCTCCTTCCCCCGCTCCTTCACTCCTCTCCTTCTCCCCTCTCTCCATCTACCCCCTCTCCTTCCGCCCTCTCCTCACCCCTCTCCTTCCCCCCTCTCTCCTTCCCCCTTCCTTCACCCCTCTCTCCTTCCCCCTTCCTTCACCCCTCTCTCCTTCCCCCTTCCTTCCCCTGTCTGCTTCTCCCCTCTCTCCTTCTCCCCTGTCTCCTTTCCCCCTCTTATCCTTCCACCCTCTCTCCTTCCCCTCTTTCCTTCCCCCCTCTCTCCTTTCCCCATCTCTCCTTCTCCCCTCACTGTTTCCCCCCTTGCCCCCTCTCTTGTTCCCCCATCCTTCCACTCTCTCCTTCCCCCCTCTAACCGTTCCCCTCTCCTTCCCCTATCCTTCCCCCTCCCTCCTTCTCCATCTCTCCTTCCCCCCCTCCATCTCCACTCTCTCCTTCCCCCGTCTTTCCCCACTCTCCTTCTCCCCTCTCTCCTTGCCCCACTCCTCCCCCTCTCCTTCTCCCTTCCTTCCCCTCTCTCTCCTTCCCCCCTGTCTCCTTCCCCTTTCCTTCCCCCTCCCTCCTTCTCCCTCTCTCCATCCCCTCTTCGTCTCCCCTCTCTCCTTCCCCCATCTTTCCCCACTCTCCATCTCCTCTCTCGCCTTCGCCCCTCTCTCCTTCCCCTTTCCTTCCCCCCTCCTTCTCCCCTCTCTCCTTGCCCCACTCCTCCCCCTCTCCTTCTCTCCTTCTCCCCTCTCTCCTTCTCCCTTCCTATCCCTCTGTCCTCCCACCTCTCTCCTTCCCCCTTCCTTCCCTCTCTACATCCCCCCTCTCTCTCCTTCTCCCCTCTCTCCTTCCCCCTTCCCCCCTCCTTCTCCCGTCTCTCCTTCCCCTCTCTCCTTCTGCCCTCCCACCTTCCCCTGCTCCTTCACCCCCTCCTTCTTCCCTCTCTTCTTCTCCCCTTTCTCCTTCCCCCTTCCTTCCCTCTCTACTTCCCCGCGCTCTCCTTCTCCCCTCTCTCCTTCACCTTCCTTCCCCCCTCTCTCCATCCCCCTTTTCCCCCTCCTCTCCCCTCTCTCCTTCCCCTTCCTTCCCCTCTCTCCTTCTTTCCTCTCTCATACCCCCTTCTACCCTCTCTCCTTTCCCTCTCTTTCCTTCCCCGTTTCTTCCCCTTTCTCCTTCTCCCCTCCCTACTTGCCCCTCTCTCCTTCCCTACTCTCTCCTTCTCCCTCTACCCTTCCCGCTTCCTTCACCCCTCTCCTTCTCCCCTCTCTCCTTCCTGTTCCTTCCACCCCTCCTTCGCTCCTCTCTCCTTCCCTCACTCCTCCCCATCTCCTTCTCCCTTCTCTCCTTCTCACCTCTCTCCTCGCTTCATTTCCCCCCCCTCCTTCTCCCCTCTCACCTTTCACCTTCTTCCCCCCCCTCCATCCCCCTTTCCCCCCTCCTTCCCCCTCTCTCTTTTCCCCATCTCTCATTCTCCCCTCTCTCCTTCCCCCTTCCTTCCCCGCTCTGTTTCTCCTCTGTCTCAATCCCCTTCCTTCCCCCTTCTTCTCCCCTCTCTCCTTCTCCCGTCTCTCCTTTCCCCACTCTTTCCCCGTCCCTCCTTCTCCCTCTCTCCTTCCCGCTTCCTTCCCCTCTCTCCTTCTCCCCTCTCTCCTTCTCCCCTCATTGCTTCCCCCTTCCTTACCCTCTCTCCTTCACGCCTCTCTCCTACCCCCATCTCCTTATGCCCTCTCTCCTTCTCCATCTCTCCTTCCCCCCCACCTTCCCCCGTCTCCGTCTCCCATCTCTCCTTCCCCCTCTCCTTTCCCCATCACTCCTTCTCCCCTCACTCCTTCCTCCCTTCCCGCCTCTCTCTTTCTCCCCTCTCCTTCTCCCCTCTCTCCTTCCCCCTCTCTCTTTCTTGCCTCCCTCCTTCCCCATTCCTTCCCCCCTCTCCTTCTCCCTTCCCTCCTACCCCCGCTCCTTCACCCCTCTCCTTCTCCCCCTCTCCTTCTACCCTCTCTTCTTCCCCCTCTCCTCCCCTCTCTCCTTCTCCCCTCTCTCCTTCCCCCTCTATCCTTCACCACTCTCTCCTTCCCTCTCTCCTCCCCCCGCCTTCTCTCCCCATCTCTCCTTCCCCCGTCCTTCCCCCCTCCTTCTCCCCATCTTTCCTTATCCCCTCTTTCCTTCCGCCTTCCCTCACCCCGTCTCCTTCTCCCCTCTCTTTCCTACTCCTTTCCTTCCCCCTCTCTTTCCCCCCTCTTTCCTTCCCCGTTTCGTCCCCTTTCTCCTTCTCCCCTCCCTACTTTCCCCTCTCTCCTTCCCCCTCTATCCTTCCCCACTCTCTCCTTCCCCCTGTCTCCTTTTCCCCCTCTCTCCTTTCCCCATCTCTCCTTCTCCCCTCACTTCTTGCCCCCTTCCCCGCGCTCTCATTCCCCCCTTTTTCAACCCCCCTCCTTCCCCCTCGCTTTCTCCCCTCTCTTTCTCCCCTCTCTCCTTCCCCTCCCTTCCTCTCCCCTCACAGATTCCCCCTCTCCATAGCCGCTCTCCTTCTCCCCTCTCTGCTTCTCCCCCGTCTCCTACCCCTTCCTTTCCCTCTCTCCTTCCCCTGTCCTTATCCCCTCTCTCCTTAACCTTTCCCCCCCCATTCTCCCATCTATCCTTCTCCCCTCTCTCCTTCCCCTCTCTCTTTCCCCCCTCCCTCCTTCCCCTGCTCCTTCACCTCTCCTTCTCCCCTCTGTCCGTCCCCCTTCATTCCACCCTCTCCTTCCGCCCTCTTTCCTTCCCCGTTTCTTTCTCTTTCTCCTTCTCCCCTCCCTACTTCCCCCTGTCTCCTTCCCCCTCTCCTTCTCCCCCTCTCCTTCCCCCACACTCCTTCCCCCTCTCTCCTTCCCCACTCTCTCCTTTCCCCATCTCGCATTCTCCCCTCACTCCTTGCCCCCTATCTCGTTCCCCCCTCCTTCCCCATTCTCTCCTTCTCCCCTTTCTCCTTCCCCCTTCCTTCACCCCCACCTTCTCCCCTCTCTCATTCTCCCCTCTCTCCTTTCCCCCTCCCTCCTGCTCCCTCTCTCCTTCCCATTTCTTCCCCTCTCTACTTCTCCCCCTCTCCTTCCGCTGCTCCTTCTCCCCTCTCTCTGTCTCCCCTCTCTCCTTTCCCCTCCTTCCTTCTCCCTCTCTCCTTCCCCCCTTCTTCCCCTCTCTCCGTCTCCCCTCTCTCCTTCTCCCCTCACTCCTTCCCCCCTTGCCCCTCTATCCGTCCCGGTCTCCTTGTCCCCTCTTTTTCTCCCCTCTCTTTCTCCCCACTCTCCTTGTCCCCTCTCTCCTTTCCCCTCTCATTCCCCCTCCCTCTTTCTCCCTCTCTCCTTCTCCTTCTTTCCCCTCTCTCCTTCTCCCCTCTCTCCTTCCCCCTCTCCTTCTCCCCTCTCTCCTCCCCTCTCTCCTTCCCCCTCTCTCCTTCCCCCTCTCTACTTTTCCATCTCTCCTTCTCCTCTCTCTCCTTCCCCTTCCTTCCTCTCTCTCCGTCTCCCCTATCTCCTTCCCCCTTCCTCCCTCTCTACTTCGCAACTCTCCTTCTCCCCTCTCTGCTTCTCGCTTCATTTCCCCTCTCTCCTTCATCCCTCACTCCTTTTGACTTCCTTCCCCCCTCTCTCCATCCCCCTTTTCCCCCTCCTTCTTCCCTCTCTTCTACGCCCTTCCTTCCCCACTCTCCTTCCCTCCTCTTTCCATTCCCGTTTCTTCCCCTTTCTCCTTCTCCCCTTCTTACTTCCCCCTCTCTCCTTCCCCCTCCCTCCTTCTCCCTCTCTCCTTTCTCCCCTCCTTCCCCCTCTCTGTCTCGCCTCTCTCCTTCCCCCTCACTCCTTCTCCCACTCCTCCCCCCTCCTTCCCTACTCTCTCCTTCCCCCCAAATCCGTCACCCTCTCCTCCCCCCTCTCTTTCTCCCCTCTCTTTCTCCCCTCTCTCCTTGTCCCCTGTCTCCTTCCCCTCTCTCCTTCTCCCCTCCCTCCTTCCCCCACTCCTTCACCCAACTCCTTCTCCCCTCTCTCCTTCTCCCCTCTCTCCTTCCCCCTTCCTTCCCCACTCTCCTTCTCCCCTCTCTCCTTCCCCCCTCCTTCGCCCCTCTCTCCTCCACTCTCTCGTTCCCCCTTCCTTCCCCTCGCTCCTTTCCCCCCGTCTCCTTTCCCCCTCTCCTTCTCCCCTCTGTCAATCCCCCTTCCTTCCCTCTCTACTTCCCCCCTCTCTCCTTCCCACTTCTCTCCTTCCCCCCTCTCTCCTTCCCCCTTCCTTCCCTCTCTCCTTCTCCCCTCTCTACTTCTCTCCTCTCTCCTTCCCC
Source organism: Chiloscyllium plagiosum (assembly GCF_037043375.1). Taxonomy (NCBI): domain Eukaryota; kingdom Metazoa; phylum Chordata; class Chondrichthyes; order Orectolobiformes; family Hemiscylliidae; genus Chiloscyllium; species Chiloscyllium plagiosum. The sequence continues at coordinate 103,160,825 of NW_028270151.1, read as the reverse complement.
TCTCCGTCCCCCACCCTCCTTCTCCCTCTCTCCTTCCTCCCTCCCTCCTTCTCCCTCTCTCCTTCACCCCTCCTTCCCCCTCTCCATCCCCCCTCCCTCCTTCTCCCGCTCTCCTTCCTCCCTCCCTCCTTCTCCCTCTCTCCTTCACCCCTCCTTCCCCCCTCTCCATCCCCCCTTCCTCCTTCTCCCGCTCTCCTTCCCCCCTCCCTCCTTCTCCCTCTTTCCTTCACCCCTCCTTCCCCCCTCTCCGTCTCCACTCCCTCCTTCGCCTAATATCCTTCCCCCTCACTCCTTCCCCCTCTCTCCCTCTCTCCTTTCCCCATCTCTCCTTCTCCCCCCACTCCTTCCCCCCTTGCCCCCTCTCTCGTTCCCCCCTCCTTCCCCATTCTCTCCTTCCCCATTCTCTCCTTCCCCCCTCTCTTCGTCCCCTCTCTTTCTCCTCTCACCTCCCCTCTCTCCTTCCCCCTCTCTACTTTTCCATCTCTCCTTCTCCTCTCTCTCCTTCCCCTTCCTTTCCCCTCTCTCCGTCTCCCCTATCTCCTTCCCCCTTCCTCCCTCTCTAATTTTCACCTCTCCTTCTCCCCTCTCTGCTTCTCGCTTCATTCCCCCGTCTCTCCTTCATCCCCCACTCCTTTTGACTTCCTTCCCCCTCTCTCCATCCCCCTTTCCCCCTCCTTCTTCCCTCTCTTCTACCCCCTTCCTTCCCCACTCTCCTTCCCTCCTCTTTCCATTCCCGTTTCTTCCCCTTTCTCCTTCTCCTCTTCTTACTTCCCCCTCTCTCCTTCCCCCTCCCTCCTTCTCCCTCTCTCCTTTCTCCCCTCCTTCCCCCCTCTCTGTCTCGCCTCTCTCCTTCCCCCTCACTCCTTCTCCCACTCCTCCCCCCTCCTTCTCCACTCTCTCCTTCCCCCCTAAATCCGTCACCCTCTCCTCCCCCCTCTCTTTCTCCCCTCCCTTTCTCCCCTCTCTCCTTGACCCCTCTCTCCTTCCCCTCTCTCCTTCTCCCCTCCCTCCTTCCCCCACTCCTTCACCCAACTCCTTCTCCCCTCTCTCCTTCTCCCCTCTCTCCTTCCCCCTTCCTTCCCCACTCTCCTTCTCCCCTCTCTCCTTCCCCCCTACTTCGCCCCTCTCTCCACCACTCTCTCGTCACCCCTTCCTTCCCCTCGCTCCTTTCCCCCCGTCTCCTTTCCCCCTCTCCTTCTCCCCTCTGTCAATCCCCCTTCCTTCCCTCTCTACTTCCCCCCTCTCTCCTTCCCACTTCTCTCCTTCCCCCCTCTCTCCTTCCCCCTTCCTTCCCTCTCTCCTTCTCCCCTCTCGACTTCTCTCCTCTCTCCTTCCCCTCTCCGTCCCCCCTGCCTCCTTCTCCCTCTCTCCTTCCCCCCTCCCTCCATCTCCCTCTTTCCTTCAACCCTCCTTCCCCCCTCTCCGTCTCCACTCCCTCCTTCGCCTAATATCCTTCCCCCTCACTCCTTCCCCCCACTCCTTCCCCCCTTGCCCCCTCTCTCGTTCTCCCCCTCCTTCCCCATTCTCTCCTTCCCCCCCTCTCTTTGTCCCCTCTCTTTCTCCCCTCACCTTCCCTCTCTCCTTTCCCTTCTCCTCCCCCTCCCTCCTTCCCCCCTCTCCGTGTTCCCGCTCTCCTTCTCCCCTCTGTCCTTCTCCCGTCCTTCCCCTCTCTCCTTCTCCCCTCTCTCCTTACTTTTCCTTCCACCCTTCCTTCTCCCCTCTCTCCTTCTCCCCTCTCTACTTACTTTTCCTGGCACCCCTCCTTCTCCCCTCTCTCCTTCTCCCCTCTCTCCTTACTTTTCCTTCCACCCCTCATTCTCCCTTCACTCCTTCCCCCACTCCTCCACCTCCTTCTCCCCTCTGTCCTTTCCCCCCTCTCCTTCTCCCCTCTCTTCTTCTCGCTTCATTCCCCTGTCTCTCCTTATCCCCTCTCTTCTTTCGCCTTCCTTCCCCTTCTCTCCATCCCCCTTCACCCTCCTTCTCCCCCCTCTCCTTCCCCCCTCTTTCCTTCCCTGTTTCTTCCCTTTTCTCCTTCTCCCCTCCCTACTTCCCCCTCTCTCCTTCCCGCTCTCCTTCTCCCCTCTCTCCTCCCTTCTCTCCTTCTTCCCTCTCTTCTTTCCTCTCTCATTCTCCCTCCCACCTTCTTCCTCTCTCCTTCCCCCCTCCTTCTCCCCTCTCCGTCTCCCCTCTCTCCTTCCCCCTCTATCCTTCCCCCTCTCTCCTTTCCCCATCTCTCCTTTTCCCCTCACTCCTTCCCCCCCTCCCCCCTCAGGTTCCCCCCTCCTCCCCCACTCTCTCCTTAACCCCTCTATCCGTACCGCCCTCAGGTTCCCCCCTCTCTTTCTCCCCTCTCTCCTCTCCCCTCCCTACTTCTCCTGCTCCTTCCCCCCTCTCCTTCACCCCTCTCTCCTTCTCCCCTCTCTCCCACCCACTTCCTTCCCTTCTCTCCTTCTCCCCTCTCTCCTTCCCCCTCTCCTTCTCCTCTCTCTCCTTCCCGTCTTTCCTTACCCCTTCCTTCCCTCCTCTCCATCTCCACTCTCTCCTTCCCCTTCCTTCCCCTCTCTCCTTTTCCCCTCTCTCCTTCCCCCTTCCATCCCTCTCTCCTTCTCCACTCTCTTCTTCCCCATTCCTTCCCCTCTCTCCTTCCCCTCCTCTCTCCTTCTCCCCTCTCTCCTTCTCCCCTCTCTTCTTCCCCCAATCATCCCCTCTTCTAATCCCTTCCTTCTCCCCTCTCTTCATCCCCCTTCCTTCTCCCCTCTCTCCTTCCCCCTTCCTTCCACTCTCCCCTTCTCCCCTCTCTCCTTCCCCCTTCCTTTGACCCCACCTTCTCCCCTCTCTCCTTCTCCCTCTCCTACTCCCCTCCTTCTCCACTCTCTCCTTCCCCCTCTCTTCCCTCTCTCCTTCCCACTTCCTTCCCCCTTCCTCTCCCCCTCTCCTTCTCCCCTCTCTTTCTCCCCTCTCTTCTTCCCCCTTCATTCCCATCTTTCCTTCTCCCCTCTCTCCTTCCCCCTTCCTTCCACTCTCCCCTTCTCCCCTCTCTCCTTCCCACTTCCTTTGCCCCCACCTTCTCCCCTCTCTCCTTCTCCCTCTCCTACCCCCTCTCCTTCTTCCCTCTCTCCTTTCCCCTTCCTTTCCGTCTCTCATTATTCTTTCCTTCCCCCCTCTCCTTCTCCCCTCTCTCCTTCCCCCCTCTCCTTCTCCTCTCTCTCCTTCCCGTCTTTCCTTACCCCTTCCTTCCCTCCTCTCCATCTCCACTCTCTCCTTCCCCTTCCTTCCCCTCTCTCCTTTTCCCCTCTCTCCTTCCCCCTTCCATCCCTCTCTCCTTCTCCACTCTCTTCTTCCCCATTCCTTCCCCTCTCTCCTTCCCCTCCTCTCTCCTTCTCCCCTCTCTCCTTCTCCCCTCTCTTCTTCCCCCAATCATCCCCTCTTCTAACCCCTTCCTTCTCCCCTCTCTTCATCCCCCTTCCTTCTCCCCTCTCTCCTTCCCCCTTCCTTCCACTCTCCGCTTCTCCCCTCTCTCCTTCCCCTTCCTTTGACCCCACCTTCTCCCCTCTCTCTTTCTCCCTCTCCTACCCCCCTCCTTCTCCACTCTCTCCTTCCCCCTCTCTTCCCTCTCTCCTTCCCATTTCCTTCCCCCTTCCTCTCCCCCTCTCCTTCTCCCCTCTCTTTCTCCCCTCTCTTCTTCCCCCTTCATTCCCATCTTTCCTTCTCCCCTCTCTCCTTCCCCCTTCCTTCCACTCTCCCCTTCTCCCCTCTCTCCTTCCCACTTCCTTTGCCCCCACCTTCTCCCCTCTCTCCTTCTCCCTCTCCTACCCCCTCTCCTTCTTCCCTCTCTCCTTTCCCCTTCCTTTCCGTCTCTCATTATTCTTTCCTTCCCCCCTCTCCTTCTCCACTCTCTCCTTCCCCCTCTCTTCCCCCTTCTCCCCTCTCTCCTTCCCACTTCCTTCCCCCTTCCTCTCCCCCTCTCTTTCTCCACCTCTCCTTCCCCCTTCCATTCCATCTCTCCTTACCCCATCTCTCTTCCCCCTCCTTCTCCTCTCTCTCTCTCTCCTTCCCCCTTCTTCGCCTCTCACCTTCTCCTCTCTCTTTCCCCCTTCCTTCGCCTCTCACCTTCTCCCCTATCTTTCCCCCTCTCCTACCCCCTCTCCTTCTCACCTCTTTCCTTTTTCCCTCTCACCTTCTCTGTTCAATTCCCTCTCTCCTTCTCCCCTCTCTCCTTCCCCTTCCTTCCCCTCCCTCCTTCTCCCCTCTCCTTCCCCCTTCCTTCCCCTCTCTCCTTCTCCACTCTCTCCTGCCCTCTTCCTTCCTCCTCTCCTTCCCCCTCTCCACCCCCTCTCCTCCCCTCCTTCTCCCCACTCTCCTTCTCCCTTCGTTCCCCTCTGTCCTTCTCCCCTCTCTCCATCCCCCCTCTCCTTCTCCTCTCTCTCCTTCCCGTCTCTCCTTACTACTTCCTTCCCTCCTCTCCTTCTCCCCTCTCTCCTTCCCCCTGCCTTCCCCTCTCTCTTTCTCCACTCACTCCTCCCTCCTCTCCTCCCCTCTCATTCTTGCCTCTTTCCTTCCCCATTCTTTGCTCCTCCTTCCCCCACTCTCCTTCCCCCTCCTTCATCACTCTCTCCTTCTCCCTCTCTCCTTCTCACTTCCTTCCCTTCTCTCCTCCTCCCCTCTCTCCTTCATCCCTCTCTACTTCCCCCTATCTACTTTTCCCTCTCTCCTTCTCCCCTCTCTCCTTCTCCCTTCCTTCCCTCCCTACTTCCCCCCTCTCCTTCTCCCCTCTCTCCTTCCCACTTCCTTCCCTCTCTACTTGCCCCCCTCTCCTTTTCCCCTCTCTCCTTCCCCCTTCCTTCCAGTCTCTCCTTCTCCCCTCTCACCTTCTCGCTTCAATCCCCCCTCTCTCCTTCACCACTCTCTCCTTTTGACTTCCTTCCCCCCTCTCTCCACCCCACTTTTCCCCCTCCTTCTTCTCTCTCTCCGACCCCCTTCCTTCCCCCCTCTTTCCCTCCTCTTTCCTTCCCTGTTTCTTCCCCTTTCTCCTTCTTCCCTTCTTAGTTCCCGCGCTCTCCTTCCCCCTCTCCTTATCCCCTCTCTCCATTCCCCTCTCCTTCCCCCTCCCTCCTTCTCCCTCTCTCCTTTCCCCATCTCTCCTTCCCCCCTCTCTGTCTCCCCTCTCTCCTTCCCCCTCTCTCCTTTCCCCATCTCTCCTTCGCCCCTCACTCCTTCCCCCTTCCCCACTCTCTCCTTCCCGCCTAAATCCGTCACCCCCTCCTCCCCCTTCTCTTTCTCCCCTCGCTTTCTCCCCTCTCTCCTTCTCCCCTCCCTCCTTCCCCCTTCCTTCCCCATTCTCCTTCTCCCCTCTCTCCTTCCCCCTTCCTTCCCCTCTCTCCTTCCCCCCTCCTTCGCACCTCTCTCCTCCACACTCTCGTTCCCCCTAACTTCTCCTCGCTCCTTTCCCCTGTCTCCTTCCCCCTCTCTCCTTCTCCCCTCTGTCAATCTCCCTTCCTTCCCTCTCTACTTCCCCCCTCTCTCCTTCCCACCTCTCTCCTTAACCCCTCTATCCGTACCGCCCTCAGGTTCCCCCCTCTCTTTCTCCCCTCTCTCCTCTCCCCTCCCTACTTCTCCTGCTCCTTCCCCCCTCTCCTTCACCCCTCTCTCCTTCTCCCCTCTCTCCCACCCACTTCCTTCCCTTCTCTCCTTCTCCCCTCTCTCCTTCCCCCTCTCCTTCTCCTCTCTCTCCTTCCCGTCTTTCCTTACCCCTTCCTTCCCTCCTCTCCATCTCCACTCTCTCCTTCCCCTTCCTTCCCCTCTCTCCTTTTCCCCTCTCTCCTTCCCCCTTCCATCCCTCTCTCCTTCTCCACTCTCTTCTTCCCCATTCCTTCCCCTCTCTCCTTCCCCTCCTCTCTCCTTCTCCCCTCTCTCCTTCTCCCCTCTCTTCTTCCCCCAATCATCCCCTCTTCTAATCCCTTCCTTCTCCCCTCTCTTCATCCCCCTTCCTTCTCCCCTCTCTCCTTCCCCCTTCCTTCCACTCTCCCCTTCTCCCCTCTCTCCTTCCCCCTTCCTTTGACCCCACCTTCTCCCCTCTCTCCTTCTCCCTCTCCTACTCCCCTCCTTCTCCACTCTCTCCTTCCCCCTCTCTTCCCTCTCTCCTTCCCACTTCCTTCCCCCTTCCTCTCCCCCTCTCCTTCTCCCCTCTCTTTCTCCCCTCTCTTCTTCCCCCTTCATTCCCATCTTTCCTTCTCCCCTCTCTCCTTCCCCCTTCCTTCCACTCTCCCCTTCTCCCCTCTCTCCTTCCCACTTCCTTTGCCCCCACCTTCTCCCCTCTCTCCTTCTCCCTCTCCTACCCCCTCTCCTTCTTCCCTCTCTCCTTTCCCCTTCCTTTCCGTCTCTCATTATTCTTTCCTTCCCCCCTCTCCTTCTCCACTCTCTCCTTCCCCCTCTCTTCCCCCTTCTCCCCTCTCTCCTTCCCACTTCCTTCCCCCTTCCTCTCCCCCTCTCTTTCTCCACCTCTCCTTCCCCCTTCCATTCCATCTCTCCTTACCCCATCTCTCTTCCCCCTCCTTCTCCTCTCTCTCTCTCTCCTTCCCCCTTCTTCGCCTCTCACCTTCTCCTCTCTCTTTCCCCCTTCCTTCGCCTCTCACCTTCTCCCCTATCTTTCCCCCTCTCCTACCCCCTCTCCTTCTCACCTCTTTCCTTTTTCCCTCTCACCTTCTCTGTTCAATTCCCTCTCTCCTTCTCCCCTCTCTCCTTCCCCTTCCTTCCCCTCCCTCCTTCTCCCCTCTCCTTCCCCCTTCCTTCCCCTCTCTCCTTCTCCACTCTCTCCTGCCCTCTTCCTTCCTCCTCTCCTTCCCCCTCTCCACCCCCTCTCCTCCCCTCCTTCTCCCCACTCTCATTCTCCCTTCGTTCCCCTCTGTCCTTCTCCCCTCTCTCCATCCCCCCTCTCCTTCTCCTCTCTCTCCTTCCCGTCTCTCCTTACTACTTCCTTCCCTCCTCTCCTTCTCCCCTCTCTCCTTCCCCCTGCCTTCCCCTCTCTCTTTCTCCACTCACTCCTCCCTCCTCTCCTCCCCTCTCATTCTTGCCTCTTTCCTTCCCCATTCATTGCTCCTCCTTCCCCCACTCTCCTTCCCCCTCCTTCATCACTCTCTCCTTCTCCCTCTCTCCTTCTCACTTCCTTCCCTTCTCTCCTCCTCCCCTCTCTCCTTCATCCCTCTCTACTTCCCCTATCTACTTTTCCCTCTCTCCTTCTCCCCTCTCTCCTTCTCCCTTCCTTCCCTCCCTACCTCCCCCCTCTCCTTCTCCCCTCTCTCCTTCCCACTTCCTTCCCTCTCTACTTGCCCCCCTCTCCTTCTCCCCTCTCTCCTTCCCCCTTCCTTCCAGTCTCTCCTTCTCCCCTCTCACCTTCTCGCTTCAATCCCCCCTCTCTCCTTCACCACTCTCTCCTTTTGACTTCCTTCCCCCCTCTCTCCACCCCACTTTTCCCCCTCCTTCTTCTCTCTCTCCGACCCCCTTCCTTCCCCCCTCTTTCCCTCCTCTTTCCTTCCCTGTTTCTTCCCCTTTCTCCTTCTTCCCTTCTTAGTTCCCGCGCTCTCCTTCCCTCTCTCCTTATCCCCTCTCTCCATTCCCCTCTCCTTCCCCCTCCCTCCTTCTCCCCCTCTCCTTTCCCCATCTCTCCTTCCCCCCTCTCTGTCTCCCCTCTCTCCTTCCCCCTCTCTCCTTTCCCCATCTCTCCTTCGCCCCTCACTCCTTCCCCCTTCCCCACTCTCTCCTTCCCGCCTAAATCCGTCACCCCCTCCTCCCCCTTCTCTTTCTCCCCTCGCTTTCTCCCCTCTCTCCTTCTCCCCTCCCTCCTTCCCCCTTCCTTCCCCATTCTCCTTCTCCCCTCTCTCCTTCCCCCTTCCTTCCCCTCTCTCCTTCCCCCCTACTTCGCACCTCTCTCCTCCACACTCTCGTTCCCCCTAACTTCTCCTCGCTCCTTTCCCCTGTCTCCTTCCCCCTCTCTCCTTCTCCCCTCTGTCAATCTCCCTTCCTTCCCTCTCTACTTCCCCCCTCTCTCCTTCCCACCTCTCTCCCTCCCCCTCTATCCGTCCCCACCTTCTCCTTCCCCCCTCTCCTTCCCTCCTCCTCTCCCCATCTCTCCTTCCCCCGTCCTTCCCACCCCTCCTTCTCCCCATCTCTCCTTCGCCCCTCTCTCCTTCCCCCGTGTCCTTCTCCACTCTCTCCTTCCCCATTCTTTCCCCTCTCTCCTTCCCCCTTCCTTCCCCTCTCTCCTTCTCCCCTCTCTCCTTCCACCTTCCTTCCCCCCTCTTTCCTTCCCCGTTTCGTCCCCTTTATCCTTCTCCCCTCCCTACTTCTCCCCATCTGTCTCTGTAACATCCGGCAGATTATAAACAGCTATTACCTCTTCCAGATTTCACTCCTGCGTGTCTCTGTACAATCCGGCAGCTTATAAACAAATATTAGCTCTTCCACGTTTTATTCCTGCTTCTCTCTGTAACATTCTGCAGACTGTAAACAAATATTACCTCTTCCAGATTTCATTCCTTCTTCACTCTGCAACATTCTGCAGACCACAAACAAACAAAGCTGTATCAGAACACTATTCCAACCAGCCACCTCACACTGCAGCACAGACGAACTTCGGAAAACAGAGGAGAAGCACCTATACAACGTATTCAAGAAGAACGGATACTCAAATAATACAGTGCGCAGATTCCTCAAGCCACAACAAGCAGACCAAACACAGCCAGAAACCCTAACCACCTTACCATACATCAAAGAAGTTCCAGAAATGACAGCCAGGCTACTAAGCCCCCTCGGAATCCGAGTAGCACACAATCCCAGCAACACTCTCAAACAAAAACTAACAAACTTAAAAGACCTAGTACATCCCATGGACAAAACCAACGTCATCTACAAAATTCCATGCAAGGACTGCCACAAACACTATGTAGGACAAACAGGAAGAAAGTTAGCCACCAGGATACACGAACACCAGCTAGCCACAAAAAAGACACGACCCTCTCTCCCTCGTAGCCTTACACACGGATGAAAAAAACCCACCATTTCGACTGGGACAACACATCTATCCTGGGACAGGCTAAGCAAAGACATGCCAGAGAATTCCTATAGGCCTGGCACTCCAACCACAACGCCATAAACAAACACACAGATCTAGATACCTTCTATCAACCCCTCCAAAAATGAACAGGAAATGACATCACCACAAACCCCAGGAACCCCATCCAGGAGAAAGATATAAATAGAAAGCAGGAGACAACAGCCTCGCTTCACTTGGAGGTCACCACTGATGATGTTACCGAGCCAGGTAATGAAACGTCTGGATATCAAACCTACAGCTCAGCGAGCAAATCTACACCCTAAACCTCAACCTGAGCTACAAACCTTGCATCTAACAAGCTGAGTAATTAAATATAGCCAGGAGATTGAGAGTTTTCTCATTTTCAGGAACTGACTGTGCGGTGGCTGGTTAAAACTTTTATAACCAGAGTATTTAGAGTCTCCTCAGTTTGGGGCACTGACTCTGTGCTGGCTGGTTAAAAAAAAACAGATTAAACTAGGAGATTTAGAGTGCCCTCAGTTTAGGGCACTGACTTTCTACTGGCTCGTTAAATAAATCTGTCAAACCACGAGATTCAGATTCTCCTCAGTCTAGAGCACTGACTGTGTGCCGGATGGTTAAATAAACATGTACGTCCAGGAGATTTAAACTCTCCACAGTTTAGGGCACTGCCTCTGTGCTGGCTGGTTAAATAAATATATATAACCAGGAGATTTAGATTCTCCTCAGGTGAGGGCACTGACTGTGGGCTGGCGGGTTTAATAAATTATATAACCAGGATATTTAAAGTCTCTTCTGTTTGGAGCACTGACTCTTGGCTGGCTGGTTAAATATATATATAACCAGTATATTTAGAGTCTCTTCTGTTTGGAGCACTGACTCTGGGCTGGCTGGTTAAAGAAATACGTATAACCAGGAGATTTAGAGTCTTCTCAGTTTTGGGCACTGACTTTTTGTTGGATAGTTAAATAAATGTACATAACCAGGACATTTAGTGTCTCCTCAGTCAAGGGCACTGACTCTGTGCTGTCTGTTTAAATATATATAACCATGAGATTCAGATTCTCCTCAGTCTAGAGCACTGACTCTGTGCTGGATGGTTAAATAAACATGTATATCCAGGAGATTTAAATTCTCCACACGTTATGGCACTGACTCTGTGCTGGCTGGTCTAATATATATAACCAGGAGATTTAGAGTCTGCTCATTCTGGGGCACTGACTCTGTGCTGTGTATTTAAATATACGTAACCAGGAGATTTAGACTCGATTCAGTTATGGGCACTGACTGTGTTCTGTCTGTTTAATATATATATAATGAGCTGGTTAATTTAATATAACCAGGAGATTTAGAGTCTCCTCAGCTTAGGGCACTGAGTATGGGCTGGCGGGTTAAATACATTTATATAATTAGGTGATTTACAGTTTGCTCAGTTTAGGGCTCAGACTATGTGCTGTATAGATAAATGCATATATATATTTAGAATCTCCTCAGTTAAGGGCATTGACTCTGTGCTGTTGTTTAAATATATACAACCAGGAGATTCAGAGTCTCCTTAGTTTAGGGCACTGACTCTATGCTGCCTGGTTAAATAAATATATAATCAGGAGATCTAGTGTCTCCTCAGGTTAGGGCACTGATTGTGTTGGCTGGTTAAATATATACAACCAGGAGATTTAGAGTCTCCTCATTTTGGGGCACTGACTCTGTGCTGGCTGACTAAATAAATATACATAACCAGGAGATTTAGAGGCTGCTTATTGAAGGGCACTGACTCAGGGCTGGCTGGTTAAGTAAAAACATATAACCAGGATATTTAGAGTCTCCTTAGTTTCAGGCACTGACTGAGGCTGGCGTGTTAAATAAATATATATATAACCAGGAGATTTAGAGTCACCTCAGTTTAGGGCTCAGACTATGTGATGGATGAATAAATACATATATATAACCAGGAGAAAGTCAGTGCCCGAAACTGAGGACACTCTAAATCTCCTGTTTATATATAATTCACCAGACAGCACAGAGTCAGTGCCTTAACTGAGGAGACTCTAAATCTCCTGTTTATATATAATTCACCAGACAGCACAGAGTCAGTGCCTTAACTGAGAAGACTCTAAATCGCCTGGTTATATATATTTAAACAGACAGTACACAGTCAGTTCCTTGAAATGAGGAGACTCTAAATCTCCTGGTAATCAACCAGCCAGCACAGAGTCAGTGCCTTAAAATGAGGAGACTCTAAAACTCCTGGTAATTTATGTGTATTTATCCATCCAGCACGTAGTCTGAGCCCTAAACTGAGGAGATTCTTAATCTCTTAGTTATATATATATATATATATATTTAATTAACCCACCAGCACAGAGACAGTGCCCTAAACTGAGGAGACTATAAATTTCTGGTTATATATATTTAAACAGACAGCACAGAGACAGTGCCCTTTACTGAGGACACTCTAATTTCACTCTCCTCTAACAACAGGTGCTGACTCTGTGTTGGCTGGTTAAATAAATATATGTAACCAGGACATTTAGAGTCTCCTCAGTTTGGGGCACTGACTCTGGACTGGCTGGGTAAATCGATATATAACCAGGAGATATAGAGTCTGCTCATTTTAGGGTTCAGACAATGTGCTGGCTGTGCCCATAACTGAGTAGAGTCTAAATCTCCTGGTTATGTATATTTAAATACACAGCACAGAGTCAGTGCCCTAGAAAGAGCAGACTCTAAATCTCCTGATTATATATATTTATTTAATCAGCCATCGTAGAATCAGTGCCCCAGAATGAGCAGACACTAAATCCCCTCGTTATTTATATTAAACAAGCCAGCACAGAGTCAGTGCCTTGACTGAGGAGAATCTGAATCTCGAGGTTATATACATTTAAACAGACAGCACAGAGTCAGTGCCCTTAACTGAGGAGGCTCTAAATCTCCTGGTCATATATATATATTTAACCTGCGACCACAGAATCAGTGCCCCAAACTGAGGAGACTCTAAATTTCCAGGTTATATATATATTTTAACAGACAGCATAGTCAGTGTGCTTAACTGAGTAGCCTCTAAATCTCCAGGTTATATATATTTGTTTAACCAGCTAACACAGAGTCAGTGCCTTAAACTGAAGAGATGCTAAATATCCTGGTTATATATATTTATTTAACCAGCCAGCAGCAAGTCAGTGACCTAAACTGAGGAAACTGTAATTATCCTGGTTATATATATTTAACCAGCCAACACCAAGTCAGGCCCCGAAACTGAGAAGATTCTATATCTAATGGTTATATCTATTTATTTAACCAGCCAACCCAGAGTCAGTGCCCCAAACTGAGAAGATTCTATATCTAATGGTTATATCTATTTATTTAACCAGCCAACCCAGAGTCAGTGCCCCAAACTGTACAGACTCTAAATACTCTCTTTATAAAAAATTTAACCAGCCACCACACAGTCAGTGCCCGAAAAATGAGGAGACTGTAAATCTCCTGGTTATGTATTTATTTAACCAGCCAACCCAGAGTAAGTGCCCCAAAATGAGCAGACTCGAAATGTCCTGGTTACATCTGTTAACTTAACCAGCCAGCCCACAGTCAGTGCCCTAAACTGTGGAGATTTTAAATTTCCTGGTTATATATATTTAAACAGACAGCACAGACTCAGTGCGCTTAACTGAGCAGACTCTAAATCTCCTGGTAATATATATTTGTTTAACCAGCCAGCCCAGAGTCAGTATCCCAAACTGAGGAGACTCTAACCCTCCTGGCTATATACATTAAAACAGACAGCGCAGAGTCAGTGCCCTAAATTGAACAGAATTTAAATCTCCTGGTGACATGCATATATTTAACCAGCCAGCACAGAGTCAGTGACATAAAGTGAGGATTCTCTACATCTCCTGGTTATGTATATTGACCCAGCCAGCCCAGAGTCAGTGCTCCAAACTGAGGAGACTCTAAATATCCTGGATATATATATTTAAACAGACAGCAAGAGGCAGTGCCCTAAACTGAGGAGACTCGAAATCTCCCGGCTATATATATGTATTAATCATCCAGCACATAGTATGAACCTTAAACTGGGGAGACTGTAAATCTCCTAGTTATATATATTTATTTAAGCCGCCAGCCCACAGTCAGTGCCGTAAACTGAGGAGACTCTCAGTCTCCTGGTTATATATATTTAACCAGCCAGCACCGAGTCTGTGCCCTAAACTGAGGAGACTCTAAATCTCCTGGATATATATATTTATTTAATCAGCCAGACCTGAGAGAGTGCCCAAAACTGAGGAGACGCTAAATATACTGGTTTTATATATTTAGCCAGAAGGCACAGAGTCAGTGCCCTAAACTGAACAGGTTCTAAATCTCCTGGTTATATCTATTCATTTAACCAGCCAGCCCATAGTCAGTGTCCCAAATTGTGGAGATTCTAAATATCCTGGTTATAAAAGTTTTAACCAGCCACCACTCAGTAAGTGCCTTAAAATGAGGAGACTCTAAATCTCCTGGTTATATATAATTAACCTGCGAGCACAGAGTCAGTGCCCTAAAGTGAGGAGACTCTAAATCTCCTGGTTATATATAATTAACCTGCGAGCACAGAGTCAGTGCCCTAAAGTGAGGAGACTCTAAATCTCCTGGTTATATATAATTAACCTGCGAGCACAGAGTCAGTGCCCTAAACTGAGGAGACTCTAAATATCTTGGTTATATTTCTGTATTTAAGCAGCCAGCACAGGGTCAATGCCCTATAATGAGCAGAGTTTAAATGTGCTGCTTATATTTATTTATTTAACCAGCAAGCACAGAGCCAGTTCCCCAAACTGAGGAGACCCTAAATCGTCTGGTTTTATATATATTTATTTAACCAGCCAGCAGAAACTCAATGCCCTAAACTGAGGTGACTGTAATTCTCCTGCTTCTATATATTTAACCAGCCAACACCGAGTCAGTGCCCTAAACTGAGGAGAATCTGAATCTAATGGTTATATATATTTATTTAAGCAGCCAGCAGAATGTCAATGCCCTAACCTGAGAAGACTCTAAATCTCCTGTTTATATGTATTTATTTAACTAGCCAGCACAGTCTCAGTGCCCTATAATGAGCAGACTCCAAATCTTTGGTGATATATATTTAACCAGCCATCACACAGTCAGTGCCCTAAACTGGACAGACTCTAAATCTCCTGGTTTTACATATATTTATTAAACCATCCAGCACAGAGTCAGTCCCTAGACTGAGGAGACTCTAAATATCCTCGTTATATATATTTAAACGAACAGCATAGAGTCAGTGCACTAAACTGGACAGACTCTAAATCTCCTGGTTTTATATATATTTATTAAACCATTCAGCACAGAGTCAGTCCCTAGACTGAGGAGACTCTAAATATCCTTGTTATATATATTTAAACGAACAGCATAGAGTCAGTGCACTAGATTAGATTAGATTAGATTACTTACAGTGTGGAAACAGGCCCTTCGGCCCAACAAGTCCACACCGACCCGCCGAAGCGTAACCCACCCATACCCCTACATTTTTCGAGTCAGTGCACTAAACTGGACAGACTCTAAATCTCCTGGTTTTATATATATTTATTAAACCATTCAGCACAGAGTCAGTCCCTAGACTGAGGAGACTCTAAATATCCTTGTTATATATATTTAAACGAACAGCATAGAATCAGTGCATTAAACTGAGGAGACACTAAATCCCCTGGTTGTAAACATGTATTTAACCAGCCAGCACAGAGATAGTGCCCTATAATGAGCTGACTCTACATCTCCTGGTTACATATATTCATTTAATCAGCCAGCACAGAGTCAGTCACCTAAACATGAGGAGACCCGAAATGGTCTGGGTATATATATTTATTTAACCACCCAGCGCAATGTCAATGCCCTAAACTGAGGGCAATCCGAATCAGCTGGTTTTATATATATATTTATTCCACCAGCCAGCAGAAACTCAGTCCCCTTCAATGACGAGGCTCTGAATCTCCAGGTCATATACATTTAACCAGCCAACACAATCAGTGCCCTAAACTGAGGAGACTCTAAATTTCCTTGTTATATATAATTATTAAAATGTAGAGTTGAGAGTCAGTGCCCAAAACTGGGGAAACTCTAAATATCCTGGTTTTATATATATTAAAACAGCAGGCACAGAGTCAGTGCTCTAAAATGTGGAGACACTAAATCTCCAGGATATATCTATTTATTTAACCAGCTAGCCCAGGATCAGTGCCCGAAACTGAGGTGATTCTAAATCTCCTGGTTATATTTCTGTATTGAACCAGCCAGCACAGAATCACTGTGCCACCGTGCCGCCCTCAAATGGATATATCCATTTATTTAACTAGCCAGCCCAGAGTCAGTGCCCTTAACTAAGGGGACACTAAATCTCCTGGATATATATATTTATTTAAACAGATAGCACAGAGTTAATGCCCTTAACTGAGGAGACACTAAATCTCCTGGTTATGTTTCTGTATTTAACCAGCCAGCACAGAGTGAGTGCCCAAACTGAGGAGACTCTAAATTTCCAGGTTATATATAATATATATATAAACCGTCAGTCTAGCGCACTGACCTCCACAATGCTGAAGCCAAACGCCAACTCGAGGACACCTCTTCCTACTGTCCCCTCGACCATGACCCCACCCCCCCATCACCAAACCATCATCTCCCAGACCATACAGAACCTCATCACCTCAGGAGATCTCCCACCCACAGCTTCCAACCTCATAGTCCAGGAACCCCGCACAGCCCGGTTCTACCTCCTTCCCAAGATCCACAAGCCTGACGACCCTGGCCGACCCATTGTCTCAGCATGCTCCTGCCCCACTGAACTCATCTCTACCTACCTCGACACTGTCCTATTCCCCTGGTCCAGGAACCCCTCACCTACACTCGAGACACCACCCAAGCCCTCCACCTCCTCCAAGACTGCTGTTTCCCCGGCCCCCAACGCCTCATCTTCACCATGGATATCCAATCCCTCTACACCTCCATCCGCCATGACCCGGGCCTCCGTTTTTTTCCTCTCCAGACGTCCCCAACAGTACCCTTCCACCGACACTATCATTTATTTGGCCGAACTGGTCCTCACGCTTAATTTCTCCTTTGAGTCCTGCCACTTCCTCCAGACCAAAGGGGTAGCCATGGGCACACGTATGGGCCCCAGCTATGCCTGTCTCTTTGTTTGCTACGTAGAGCAGTTGATCTTCCGTAATAACACCGGCACCACTCCCCACCTCTTCCTCCGTTACATTGATGACTGCATTGTCGCCACCTCGTGCTCCCACGAGGAGGTTGAGCAGTTCATCAACTTCACCAACACATTCCACCCTGACCTTAAATTTACCTGGACCATTTCTGATACCTCCCTCCCCTTCCTGGACTTCTCCATCTCCATTAGTGACGACCAACTTGACACTGACATTTTTTACAAACCCACCGACTCCCACAGCTACCTGGATTACACCTCTCCCCACCCTACCTCTTGCAAAAATGCCATCCCGTATTCCCAATTCCTCCGCCTCCGCCGGATCTGCTCCCAGGAGGACCAGTTCCACCACAAAACACACCAGATGGTCTCCTTCTTTAGAGACCGCAATTTCCATTCCCACGTGGTTAAAGATGCTCTCCAACGCATCTCGTCCACATCCCGCACCTCCACCCTCAGACCCCACCCCTCCAAGGACAGAACACCCCTGGTGCTCTACCAACCCTACCAACCTTCGCATAATCCAAATCAACCGCCGACATTTCCGCCACCTCAAAAAGACCCCACCACCAGAGATATATTTCCATCCCCACCCCTTTCCGCCTTCCGAAAAGACCGTTCCCTCCGTGACTACCTGGTCAGGTCCACGCCCCCCTACAACCCACCCTCCCACTTTCCCCTGCCACCGCAGGAACTGTAAAACCTGCGCCCACACCTCCTCCCTTACCTCTATCCAAGGCCCTAAAGGAGCCTTCCACATCCATCAAAGTTTTACTTGCACATCCACTAATATCATTGATTGTATCCGTTGCTCCCGATGCGGTCTCCTCTACATTGGGGAGACTGGGCGCCTCCTAGCAGAGCGCTTTAAGGAACATCTCCGAGACACCCGCACCAATCAACCAAACCGCCCCGTGGCCGAACATTTCAACTCCCCCTCCCACTCTGCCGAGGACATGGAGGTGCTGGGCCTCCTTCACCGCCGCTTCCTCACCACCAGACGCCTGGAGGAAGAACGCCTCATCTTCCACCTCGGAACACTTCAACCCCAGGGCATTAATGTGGACTTCAACAGCTTCCACATTTCCCCTTCCCCCACCTCACCCTAGTTCCAAACTTCCAGCTCAACACTGTCCCCTTGACCTGTCCGGACTTGTCCGACCTGCCTAGCTCCTTTTCCACTTATCCACTCCACTCTCTCCTCCCTGACCTATCACCTTCATCTCCTCCCCCACTCACCAATTGAACTCTCTGCGACTTTCTCCCCAACCCCACCCTCCTCTAGCTTATCTCCCCACGCTTCAGGCTCACTGCCTTTATTCCTGATGAACGGCTTTTGCCCGAAACTTCGATTTTGCTGCTCGTCGGTTGCTGCCTGAACTGCTGTGCTCTTCCAGCACCACTGATCCAGAATCTGGTTTCCAGCATCTGCAGTCATTGTTTTTACCCTGGATTAATCTGGGGTTAGGCTCTGGAACGCAGTGCCGGAGAGTGCGGGATAGGGCGGATTAATCCAGGGGTTATGGCCTGGAACACAGTGCCTGAGAGAGTGTGGGATAGGCCGGATTAATCCAGGGGTTAGGGTCTGGAACACAGTGTCTGAGTTTGTGAGATAGGCCGGATTAATCCAGGGGATAGAGTCTGGAACACAGTGCCTGAGAGTGTGGGATAGGCTGGATTAATCCAGGGGTTATGTTCTGGAACACAGTGTCAGAGAGTGTGGAATAGGCTGGATTAATCCAGGGGTTATGTTCTGGAACACAGTGCCTGAGACTGTGGGTTTGGCTGGACTAATCAAAGGCTTAGGATCTGGAACACAGTGCCTGAGAGTGTGGGATTGGCCGGATTAATCCAGGGGTTTAGGGTCTGGAAAACAGTGTCTGAGTTTGTGAAATAGGCCGGATTAATCCAGGGGATAGGGTCTGGAACACAGTGCCTGAGAGTGTTGGATAGGCTGGATTAATCCAGGGTTTAGGTTCTGTAAAACAATGTCTGAGGGTGTGGGTTTGGCTGGTTTAATCCAGGGGTTAGGGTCTGGAACACAGTGCCTGAGAGTGTGGAATAGGCCGGATTAATCCAGGGATCAAGGACTGGAACAGAGTGCCTGAGAGTGTGGTATAAGTGGGAATAATCCAGGGGTTAGGGTATGGAATTCAGTGCCTTTGAGTGTGGGATAGGCCGGATTAATCCAGGAGTTAGGGTCTGGAACACAGTGCCTGTGAGTATGGGGAAGGCCAGGTCAATCCAGGTGTTAGGGTCTGGAACACAGTGTCTGAGAGTATGGGATAGGCCGGATTAATCCAGTGGTTCGGTTCTGGAACATTGTGTCTGAGAGTGTACGATAGGCCGGGTCAATCCAGGGTTTATTATTGGGAATACAGTGTTTGAGAGAATGGTGGTTGTCGGTTTAATATAGGGGTTAGTGTCTGGAACACAGTGTCAGAGAGTATGGGATAGCCTGAATTAATCCAGAGGTTAGGGTATGGAACACAGTGCCTTTGAGTGTGGAGTAGGGCTGGTCAATCCAGGTGTTAGGGATTGGAAAACAGTGTCTGAGAGTGTGGGGGAGGCTGAATTAATCCATGGGTTAGGGTCTGGAACACAGTGCCTGAGAGTGTGGAGTAGGGCTGGTCAATCCAGGTGTTAGGGACTGGAAAACAGTGTCTGAGAGTGTGGGGGAGGCTGAATTAATCCATGGGTTAGGGTCTGGAACACAGTGACTGTGAGTGTGGGGTAGCCAGGTCAATCCAGGTGTTAGGGTCTGGAACACAGTGTCAGAGAGTGTGGGATAGGCCGGATTAATCCAGTGGTTAGGGTATGGAACACAGTGCCTGAGAGTGTGGTATAGGTGGGATTAATCCAGGTGTTAGGGTCTGGAACACAGTGACTGAGAGTATGGGATAGGCCGGATTAATCCAGGGGTTAGGGTATGGAACACAGTGCCTGAGAGTGTGGGATAGGTGTGAATTATCCAGGGGTTAGGGTCTTGAACACAGTGCCTGAGAGTGTGGTATAGGTGGGATTAATCCAGGTGTTAGTGTCTGGAACACAGTGACTGAGAGTATGGGATAGGCCGGATTAATCTAGTAGTTCGGTTCTGGAACATAGTGTCTGAGAGTGTACGATAGGCCGGGTCAATCCAGGGTTTATTGTCGGGAATACAGTGTCTGAGAGAATGGTGGTGGTCGGTTTAATATAGGGGTTAGTGTCTGGAACACAGTGTCACAGAGTGTGGGATAGGCTGAATTAATCCAGGGTTTAGGGTCTGTAACACAGTGTCTGAGAGTGTGGGGTAGGCCAGGTCAATCCAGGTGTTAGTGACTGGAACACAGTATCTGAGAGTGTGGGGGAGGCTCAATTAATCCAGGGGTTAGGGTGTGGAACAGAGTGCCTGAGAGTGTGGGGTATGCCAGGTCAATCCAGGTGTTAGGGTCTGGAACACAGTGTCTGAGAGTGTGGGGGAGGCTAAATTAATCCAGGGGTTAGGGTCTGGAACACAGTGCCTGAGAGTGTGGGGAAGGCCTGGTCAATCCAGGTGTTAGGGACTGGAACACAGTGTCTGAGAGTGTGGGGGAGGCTAAATTAATCCAGTGGTTCGTTTCTGGAACACAGTTTCTGAGAGTGTGGTATAGGCCGGATTAATCCAGTGGTTCGTTTCTGGAAAATAGTGCCTGAGAATGTGGAATAGGCCGGATTCATCCAGGGATTATGTCTGGAACACAGTGTCACAGAGTGTGGGATAGGCCGGATTAATCCAGGGGTTAGGGTCTGGAACACAGTGCCTTAGTGCTTGGGATAGGCCGGATTAATGCGGGGGTTAGGGTCTGGAACACAGTGTCTGAGAGTGTACGATAGGCCGGGTCAATCCAGGGTTTATTGTCGGGAATACAGTGTCTGAGAGAATGGTGGTGGTCGGTTTAATACAGGGGTTAGTGTCTGGAACACAGTCTCACAGAGTGTGGCATAGGCTGAATTAATCCAGGGTTTAGGGTCTGTAACACAGTGCCTGAGAATGTGGGGTAGGCCAGGTCAATCCAGGTGTTAGGGACTGGAACACAGTGTCTGAGAGAGTGGGGGAGGCTGAATTATTCCAGGGGTTAGGGTCTGGAACACAGTGCCTGAGTGTGTGGGATAGGCCAGGTCAATCCAGGTGTTAAGGACTGGAACACAGTGTCTGAGAGCGTGGTAAAGGCTGGATTAATCCAGTGGTTCGTTTCTGGAACACTGTGTCTGAGAGTGTGGTATAGGCCGGATTAATCCAGGGGTTAGTGTCTGGAAAACAGTGCCTGAGAATGTGGAATAGGCCGGATTCATCCAGGGATTATGTCTGGAACACAGTGCCTGAGAGTGTGGGGAGACCGGATTAATCCAGGGGTTAGGATCTGGAACACAGTGCCTTAATGCTTGGAATGCGATGGATTAATCCTGGCGTTAAGGTCTGGAACACAGTGTCTGAGAGTGTGGAATAGGCTGGCCAATCCAGGGTTTAGTGTCTGGAACGCTGTGCCAGAGAGTGCGGGATAGGGCGAATTAATCCAAAGGTTTTGGTCTGGAATACAGTTTCTGAGATGTGGGATGGGCTGGATTAATGCAGGGTTTAGGGTCTGAAAGAGAGTGCCTGAGAGTCAGGGATAGGCCAGATTAATCCAGGGATTATGACCTGGAACACAGTGCCGGAGAGTGTGGGATAGGCCGAAATAATCCAGGGGTTAGGGTCTGGAACACAGTGCCTGAGAGTGTGGGATAGGCCGGAATAATCCAGGGGTTAGGGTCTGGAACACAGTGCCTGAAAGAGTGGGATAGGCCGTATTAATCCTGGGGTTAGGTTCTGGAACACAGTGCCTGAGAGTGTGGGATACGGCGGATTAATCCAGAGGTTAGGGTCTGGAACACAGTGCCTGAGAGTGTGGAATAGGCCGGATTAACCCAGAGGTTAGAGTCTGGAACAGCGTGCCTGAGAGTGTGGTATAGGTGGGAATAATCCATGGGTTAGGGTATGGAATTCAGTGCCTTTGAGCGTGGGAAAGGCCGGATTAATCCAGGGGTTAGGGTCTGGAACACAGTGTCTGAGAGTATGGGATAGGCTGGATTAATCGAGTGGTTCGGTTCTGGAACACAGTGTCTGAGATTGTACGATAGGCCGGGTCAATCCGGGGTTTAGTGTCGGGGATACAGTGCCTGAGAGAATGGTGGTGGTCGGTTTAATACAGGGGTTATTGTCTGGAACACAGTGTACGTGAGTGTGGGGAAGGCTGAATCAATCCAGGGGTTAGGGTCTGGAACACAGTGCCTGAGAGTGTGGGGTAGGCCAGGTCAATCCAGGTGTTAAGGTCTGGAACACAGTGTCTGAGAGTGTGGGATAGGCTGGATTAATCCAGGGGTTAGTGTCTGAAACACAGTGCCTTAGTGCTTGGGATAGGCCGGATTAATCCAGGGGTTATGATCTGGAACACAGTGCCTGAGAGTGTGGGTAAGGCCGGATTAATCCAGGGGTTAGGGTCTGGAACACAGTGCCTGAAAGAGTGGGATAGGCCGGATTAATCCAGGGGTTTGGGTCTGGGACACAGTGCCTGAGAGTGTCGGATACGGCGGATTAATCCAGAGGTTAGAGTCTGGAACACAGTGCCTGAGAGTGTGGAATAGGCCGGATTAATCCAGGGGTTAAGGTCTGGAACAGCGTGCCTGAGAGTGTGGTATAGGTGGGAATATTCCAGGGTTTAGGGTATGGAATTCAGTGCCTTTGAGTCTGGGATAGGCCGAATTAATCCAGGGGTTAGGGTCTGGAACACAGTTCCTTAGTGCTTGGGATAGGTCGGATTAATCCAGGTGTTATGGCCTGGAACACAGTGCATGAGAGAGTGGGATAGGCCGGATTAGTCCAGGGGTTAAAGTCTGGAACACAGTGCCTGAGAGCGTGGGATAGGCCGGATTAATCCATGGGTTAGGGTCTGGAACACAGTGCCTGAGAGTGTCGGATACGGCGGATTAATCCAGAGGTTTGGGTCTGGAACACAGTGCCTGAGAGTGTGGGATAGGCCAGGTCAATCCAGGTTTGACGGTCTGCAATACATTGTCTGAGAGAGTGGGACCGGCTGGATTAATCCAGGGTTAGGGTCTGGATCAGAATGCCTGAGAGTGTGGGGTACGCTAGGTCAATCCAGGTGTTAGTGTCTGGAATTCAGTGCCTGAGAGTATGGGATAGGCCGGATTATTCCAGGGGTTAGGCTCTGGAAGACAGTGCCTGAGAGTGTACGGGAAGCGGGATTTATCCAGGGGTTAGGGTCTGGAACACAGCGTCTGAGAATGTGGGTTCGGCCGGATTAATCCACGTGTTAGGGTTTGGAACACAGTGTCTGAGAGTATGGGATAGGCCGGATTAATCCCGTGGTTCGGTTCTGGAACACAGTGTCTGAGAGTGTACGATAGGCCGGGTCAATGCAGGGTTTATTGTCGGGAATACAGTGTCTGAGAGTATGGTGGTGGTCGGTTTAATACAGGGGTTAGTGTCTGGAACACAGTGTCTGAGAGTGTGGAATAGGCCGGATTAATCCAGGGGTTAGGCTCTGGAACACAGTGCCTGAGAGAGTGGGATACGGCGGATAAATCCAGAGGTTAGGGTCTGGAACACAGTGCCTGAGAGTGTGGAATAGGCCCAATTAATCCAGAGGTTCGGGTCTGGAACACTGTGCCTGAGAGTGTGGGATAGGTCTGAATAATCCAGGGGTTAGGGTCTGGAATACAGCGCCTGAGAGAGTAGGATAGGCCGGATTAATCCGGGGGTTAGGGTCTGGAAGGCAGTGCCTGAGAGTGTGGGATAGGTGTGAATTATCCAGGGGTTAGGGTCTGGAATACAGTGCCATGAGAGTGTGTGTTGGGCCAGGTCAATCAAGGTTTGACGGTCTGGAATACATTATCTGAGAAAGTGGGACAGGCTGGATTAATCCAGGGTTAGGGTTTGGAACAGAATGCCTGAGAGTGTGGGGTAGGCCAGGTCAATCCAGGTGTTAGTGTCTGGAATACAGTGCCTGAGAATATGGGATAGGCCGGATCAATCCAGGGGTTAGGGTCTGGAAGACAGTGTCTGAGAGTATGGGATAGGCCAGATTAATCCAGTGGCTCGGTTCTGGAACACAGTGTCTGAGAGTGTACGATAGGCCAGGTCAATCCAGGGTTTATTGTTGGTAATACAGTGTCTGAGAGTATGGTGGTGGTCGGTTTAATACAGGGGTTAGTGTCTGGAACACAGTGTCAGAGAGAGTGGGATCGGCCGGATTAATCCAGCGGTTAGTGTCTAGAAAACAGTGCCTGAGAGTGTGGGATAGGTCGGATTAATCCAGGGGTTAGGCTCTGGAACACAGTGCCTGAGAGTGTGGGATAGGTCGGATTTATCCAGGGGTTAGGGTCTGGAACACAGTATCTGAGAGTGTGGAATAGGCCGGATTAATCCAGGGGTTAGGGTCTGGACCACAGTGCCTGAGAGTGTGGGATTGGCTGAATTAATCAAAGCGTTAGGGTCTGGAACATAGTGTCTGAGAGTGTGGGGAGGCTGGGTCAATCCAGGGATTAGGGTCTGGAACAGAATGCCTGAGATTGCGGGATAGGCCGGATTAATCCAGAGGTTATGGTCTGGAACACAGTGCCTGAGAATGTGGGATAGGCCGGAATAATCCAGGGGTTAGGGTCTGGAAAACAGCGCCTGAGAGTTTGGGATAGGGCGGATTCATCCAGGGGTTAGGGTCTGGAACACAGTGCCTGAGAATGTCGGTTAGGTCGGATTAATCCAGGGTTAGGGTCTGGAACCCTGTGCCTGAGAGTGTGGAGGAAGCCCGATTAATCCAGTGGTTAGGGTCTGGAACACAGTGCCTGAGAGTGTGGGTTAGGCCGGATTAATCCACGGGTTAGGTTCTGGAACACACTCCCTGATAGTGTGAGGGAGGCTGGATTAATCCAGAGGTAAGGGTCGTGAAGACAGTGCCTGAGTGTGTGGGATAGGTGGGAATAATCCAGTGGTTAGCGTATGGAATTCGGTGCCTTTGAGTGTGGGATCGGCCGGATTAATCCATGCATGAGGGTCTGGACCACAGTGCCTGAGAGTTTGGGGAGGTCGGGTCATTCCAGTGGATAGGGTCTGGAACACAGTGCCTGAGAGTGTGAGATAGGCCGGGTCAATCCAGGGGTTAGGGTCTGGAACGCAGTACCCATGAGTGTAGGTAAGGCTGCGTTAATCCAGTGGTTATGGTCTGGATCATAGTGCCTGAGAGTGCAGTGTAGGACGCTGTAATATAGAGGTTAGGGTCTGGAGCACCGTGACTGAGAGAGTGTGAAAGGCTGGATTAATCCGAGGTTAGGGTGTAGAATACAGAGTCTAAGAGTGATGGATTGGTCGGATTAATCCAGGGGTTAGTGTCTGGAACACAGTGCCTGAGAGAGTGGGATAGGCTGGATTAATCTGAGGTTAGGGTGTAGAATACAGAGTCTGAGAGTGATGGATTGGCCGGATTAATCCAGGGGTTAGTGTTTGGAACACAGTGTCTGAGAGTGTGGGATAGGCCGGATTAATCCAGGGGTTAGGCTCTGGAACATAGTGCCTGAGAGTTTGGGGAGGTTGGGTCAATCCAGGGGATAGGGTCTGGAACGCAGTACCCATGAGTGTGGGTAAGGCCGTGTTAATCCAGGAGTTTTCGTCTGGAAAACAGTTTCTGAGAGTGTGGGATAGGCCGGATTAATCCAGGGGATAGTGTCTGGAACACAGTGTCTGAGAGTGTGGGATAGGCCGGATTAATCCAGTGGTTAGGGTCTGAAACACAATGTCTGATACTGTGAAATAGGCCAGGTCAATCCAGGGATTATTGTCAGGAATACAGTGTCAGTGAGTGTGTGGGAGGACGGATTAATTCAGGTGTTAGGGTCTGGATAACAGTGCCTGAGAGTGTGGGATAGGCCGGATTAATCCAGGGGTTAGGGTCTGGAACACAGTGCCTGCGAGTATGGGTGGGGCCGGTTTAATGCAGGGGTTAGGGTCTGGAACACAGTGTCTGAGAGTGTGGGGAAGCCGGATTAATCCAGCGGTTAGGGTCTGGAACAAAGTGCCTGAGAGTGTGGGGAAGCTGGATTAATCCAGAGGTTAAGATCTGGAACACAGTGCCTGAGAGTGTGGGATAGACCGAGTCAATCCAGGGGTAAGGGTCCGGAACACCGTGCCTGAGACTATGGGATAGGCTGGGTCAATCCAAAGGTTAGGATCTGGAACACCGTGCCTGAGACTGTGGGATAGGCCGGGTGAATCCAGGGGATGGGTCTGGAACACAGTGCCTGAGATTGTAAAATTGGCCGGGTCAATCCAGGGATCATTGTGAGGAATACAGTGTCTATAAGTGTGTGGAAGGACGGATTAATCCAGAGTAGGGTCAGTCTGCTCTTCCCTGGGTGTGTTACACTGACAGAGTGGGGTCAGTCTGCACTTCCCTGGGTGTGTTACACTGAGAGAGTGGGGTCAGTCTGCTCTTCCCTGGGTGTGTTACACTGACAGAGTGGGGTCAGTCTGCTCTTCCCTGGGTGTGTTACACTGACAGAGTGGGGTCAGTCTGCTCTTCCCTGGGTGTGTTACACTGACAGAGTGGGGTCAGTCGGCTCTTCCCTGGGTGTGTTACACTGACAGAGTGAGGTCAGTCTGCACTTCGATGGGTGTGTTACACTGACAGAGTGGGGTCAGTCTGCACTTCCCTGGGTGTGTTACACTGACAGAGTGGGGTAAGTCTGCACTTCCCTGGGTGTGTTACACTGACAGAGTGGGGTCAGTCTGCACTTCCCTGGGTGTGTTACACTGACAGAGTGGGGTCAGTCGGCTCTTCCCTGGGTGTGTTACACTGACAGAGTGAGGTCAGTCTGCACTTCGATGGGTGTGTTACACTGACAGAGTGGGGTCAGTCGGCTCTTCCCTGGGTGTGTTACACTGACACAGTGAGGTCAGTATGCACTTCCCTGGGTGTGTTACACTGACAGAGTGGGGTCAGTCTGCACTTCGATGGGTGTGTTACACTGACAGAGTGGGGTCAGTCTGCACTTCCCTGGGTGTGTTACACTGACAGAGTGGGGTCAGTCTGCACTTCCCTGGGTGTGTTACACTGACAGAGTGGGGTCAGTCTGCTCTTCCCTGGGTGTGTTACACTGACAGAGTGGGGTCAGTCTGCTCTTCCCTGGGTGTGTTACACTGACAGAGTGGGGTCACACTGCACTTCCCTGGGTGTGTTACATTGACAGAGTGGGGTCAGTCCGCACTTCCCTGGGTGTGTTACACTGACAGAGTGGGGTCAGTCTGCTCTTCCCGGTGTGTGTTACACTGACAGAGTGGGGTCTCTCTGCTCTTCCCTGGGTGTGTTACACTGACAGAGTGGGGTCAGTCTGCTCTTCCCTGGGTGTGTTACACTGACAGAGTGGGGTCAGTCTGCTCTTTCCGGGGTGTGTTACACTTACAGAGTGGGGTCACACTGCACTTCACTGGGTGTGTTACACTGACAGAGTGGGGTCAGTCTGCACTTCCCTGGGTGTGTTACACTGACAGAGTGGGGTCAGTCTGCACTTCCCTGGGTGTGTTACACTGACAGAGTGGGGTCAGTCTGCTCTTCCCGGTGTGTGTTACACTGACAGAGTGGGGTCTCTCTGCTCTTCCCTGGGTGTGTTACACTGACAGAGTGGGGTCAGTCTGCTCTTCCCTGGGTGTGTTACACTGACAGAGTGGGGTCAGTCTGCTCTTTCCGGGGTGTGTTACACTGACAGAGTGGGGTCTCTCTGCTCTTCCCTGGGTGTGTTACACTGACAGAGTGGGGTCAGTCTGCACTTCCCTGGGTGTGTTACACTGACAGAGTGGGGTCAGTCTGCTCTTCCCGGGGTGTGTTACACTGACAGAGTGGGGTCAGTCTGCACTTCCCTGGGTGTGTTACACTGACAGAGTGGGGTCAGTCTGCTCTTCCCTGGGTGTGTTACACTGACAGAGTGGGGTCAGTCTGCTCTTCCCTGGGTGTGTTACATTGACAGAGTGGGATCAGTCTGCACTTCCCTGGGTGTGTTACACTGACAGAGTGGGGTCAGTCTGCACTTCCCTGGGTGTGTTACACTGACAGAGTGGGGTCAGTCTGCTCTTCCCTGGGTGTGTTACACTGACAGAGTGGGGTCAGTCTGCACTTCCCTGGGTGTGTTACCCTGGCAGAGTGGGGTCAGTCTGCTCTTCCCTGGGTGTGTTACACTGACAGATTGGGGTCAGTCTGCACTTCCCTGGGTGTGTTACACTGACAGAGTGGGGTCAGTCTGCACTTCCCTGGGTGTGTTACACTGACAGAGTGGGGTCAGTCTGCTCTTCCCTGGGTGTGTTACACTGACATAGTGGGGTCAGTCAGCTTTTCCCTGGGTGTGTTACACTGACAGAGTGGGGTCAGTCTGTACTTCCCTGGGTGTGTCACACTGACAGAGTGGGGTCAGTCTGCACTTCCCTGAGTGTGTTACACTGACAGAGTGGGGTCAGTCTGCACTTCCCTGGGTGTGTTACACTGACAGAGTGGGGTCAGTCTGCTCTTCCCTGGGTGTGTTACACTGACAGAGTGGGGTCAGTCTGCACTTCCCTGGGTGTGTTACACTGACAGAGTGGGGTCAGTATGCTCTTCCCTGGGTTAGTTACATTGACAGAGTGGGGTCAGTCTGCACTTCCCTGGGTGTGTTACACTGACAGAGTGGCGTCAGTCTGCTCTTCCCTGGGTGTGTTACACTGACAGAGTGGGGTCAGTCTGCTCTTCCCTGGGTATGTTACACTGACAGAGTTGGGTCAGTCTGCACTTCCCTGGGTGTGTTACACTGACAGAGTGGGGTCAGTCTGCTCTTCCCTGGATGTGTTACACTGACAGAGTGGGGTCAGTCTGCTCTTCCCTGGGTGTGTTACACTGACAGAGTGGGGTCAGTCTGCACTTCCCTGGGTGTGTTACACTGACAGAGTGGGGTCAGTCTGCACTTCGAGGAGAAAGTGAGGACTGCAGATGCTGGAGATCAGAGCTGAAAATGTGTTGCTGGAAAAGTGCAGCAGGTCAGGCAGCATCCAAGGAGCAGGAGAATCGACATTTCAGGCATGAGCCCTTCTTCAGGTATTCCTGAAGAATACGGCAGCCCGGCCCATATCCCTCCAATCCCTTCCTATTCATCTACCCATTGAATGCCTTTTAAATGTTGCAATTGTACCAGCCTCCACCACATCCTCTGGCCTATTCCATACACGTGCCACCCTCTGCCTGAAAATGTTGCCCCTTAGGTCTCTTTATATCTTTCCCCTCTCACCCTAAACCTATGCCCTCTAGTTCTGGACTCCCCAACCCCAGGGAAAAGCCTTTGCCTATTTATCCTATTCATGACCCTCATAATTTTGTCAACCTCTATAAGTCACCCCTCATCCTCCAATGCTCCAGGGAAAACAGCCCCAGCCTGTTCAGCCTCTCCCTGTAGCTCTGATCCTCCAACCCTGGCAACATCCTTGTAAATCTTTTCTGAACCCTTTCAAGTTTCACAGCATCTTTCCGATAGGAAGGAGACCAGAATTGCATGCAATATTCCAACAGTAGCCTAACCAATGTCCTGTAGAGCCACAACATGACCTCTCAACTCCTGTACTCAATACTCTGACCAATAAAGGAAAGCATACCAAGTGCCTTCTTCACTATCCTATCTACCTGCGACTCCACTTTTAAGGAGCTATGAACCTGCACTCTGACGTCTCTTTGTTCAGCAATACTCCCTAGCACCTTACCATTAAGTGTATAAGTCCTGATGAGATTTGCTTTCCCAAAATGAAGCACCTTGCATTTATCTGAATTAAACTCCATCTGCCACTTCTCAGCCCATTGGCCCATCTGGTCCAGATCCTGTTGTATTCTGAGGTCACCCTCTTCGCTGTTCACTACACCTCCAGTTTTGGTGTCATCTGCAAACTTACTCACTGTTCCTCTTATGCTCGCATCCAAATCATTTATGTAAATGACAAAAAGTAGTGGACCCAGCACTGATCCTTGTGGCACTCCACTGGTCACAGGCCTCCAGTTTGAAAAACAACCCTCCACCACTACCACTATCTTTGATCCAGTTCTGTATCCAAATGGCTAGTTCTCCCTGTATTCCATGAGCTCTAACCTTGCTGATCAGTCTCCCATGAGGAACCTTGTTGAACGCCTTACTGAAGTCCATATAGATCAGATCTACTGCTCTGCCCTCATCAATCTTCTTTGTTACTTCCTCAAAAAACACAATCAAGTTTGTGAGTTCCTCATGCACAAAGCCATGTTGACAATCCCTAATCAGTCCTTGCCTTTCCAAATACATCCACATCCTGTCCCTCAGGATTCCCTCCAACAACTTGCCCACCACCTAGGTCAGGATCACCGGTCTATAGTTCCCTGCTTTGTTCTTACCACCTTTCTTAAACAGTGGCATCACGTTTGCCAACCTCCAGTCTTCCGGCACCTCACCTGTGACTATCGATGATACAAATATCTCAGAAAGAGGCCCAGCAATCACTTCTATAGCTTCCCACAGAGTTCTTGGGTACACCTGATCAGGTCCTGGGGATTTATCCACCTTTTCCCGTTTCAAGACATCCAACACTTCCTCCTCTGTAATCTGGACATTTTGCAAGATGTCACCATCTATTCTATATCTTCCATATCCTTTTCCACAGTAAATACTGATGCAAAATATACATTTAGTATCTCCCCCATTTTCTGTGGCTTCACACAAAGGCCGCCTTGCTGATATTTGAGGGGCCCGATTCTCTCCCTAGTTACCCTTTTGTCCTTAATATATTTGTAAAAACCCTTTGGATTCTCAATTCTATTTGCCAAAGCTATCCCATGTCCCCATTTTGCCCTCCTGATTTCCCTCTTAAGTATGCTCCTATTTTCTTTATACTCTTCTAAGGATTCACTCTATCGATTCTGTCTATACCCTACATATGCTTCCTTCTTTTCTTAACCAAACCCTCAATTTCTTTCGTCATCCAGCATTCCCTATACCTACTAGCCTTCCCTTTCACCCTGATAGGAATATACTTTCTCTGGATTCTTGTTATCTCATTTCTGAAGGCTTCCCATTTTCCAGCCGTCCCTTAACCTGCAAAGACCTCCCTCAAAACACCTTTCGAAAGTTCTTGCCTAATACCGTCAAAACTGGCCTTTCTCCAATTTAGAACTTCAACTTTTAGATCTGGCCTATCCTTTCCATCACTATTTTAAAACTAATAGAATTATGGTCACTAGTCCCAAAGTGTTCCCCGACTGACACCTCAGTCACCTGCCCTGCCTTATTTCCCAAGAGTAGGTCAAGTTTTGCACCTTCTCTAGTAGGTACATCCACATACTGAATCAGAAAATTGTCTTGTACACACTTAAGAAATTCTAAACCTTTAACACTATGGCAGCCATTCTTATGTTTCAATCTTTCTCTTTGTTTTTGGAATATCCCACACTCTCAGACACTGTGTTCCAGAACGTAACGCCTGGATTAATCCGGCCAATCCCACACTCTCAGACACTGTGTTCCAGAATCGAACCACTGGATTAATGCGCCTATCCCACACTCTCAGAAACTGTTTTCCAGACGAAAACTCCTGGATTAACACGGCCTTACCCACACTCATGGGTACTGCGTTCCAGACCCTATCCCCTGGATTGACCCGACCTCCCCAAACTCTTAGGCACTATGTTCCAGAGCCTAACCCCTGGATTAATCCGGCCTATCCCACACTCTCAGACACTGTGTTCCAGACACTAACCCCTGGATTAATCCGACCAATCCATCACTCTCAGACTCTGTATTCTACACCCTAACCTCAGATTAATCCAGCCTATCCCACTCTCTCAGGTGCTCCAGACCCTAACCTCTATATTACAGCGTCATACCCTGCACTCTCAGGCACTATGATCCAGACCATAACCACTGGATTAACATGGCCTTACCCACACTCATGGGTACTGCGTTCCAGACCCTATCCACTGGAATGACCCGACCTCCCCAAACTCTCAGACACTGTGTTCCAGACCTTAATGCCTGGAATAATCCGGCCTATCCCACACTCAAAGGCACCGAATTCCATACCCTAACCCCTGGATTATTCCCACCTATACCACACTCTCAGGCACTGTGTTCCCGACCCTTACCTCTGGATTAATCCAGCCTCCCCCACACTATCAGGGAGTGTGTTCCAGAACCTAACCCTTGGATTAATCAGGCAGTGTGTTCCAAAACCTAACCCGTGGATTAATCCGGCCTATCCCACATTCTCAGACACTGTGTTCAGACTCTAACCCCTGGATTAATCCGGCCTCTCCCACGCACTCAGGCACTGTGTTCCAGACCGTAACTTCTGGATTAATCCGGCCTAACCAACATTCTCAGCCACTGTGTTGCAGACCCTAACCCCTGGATAAATCCGGCCTCCCCCACACTCTCAGGCACTGTGTTCCAGACCCCAAACCGTGGAATGACCCGACCACCCCAAACTCTCAGTCACTGTGTTCCAGATCCTAACCCCTGGATTAATAAGGGCTATCCCACACTCAAAGGCACTGAATTCCATACCCTAACCCCTGGATTGTTTCCACCTATACCACACTCTCAGGCACTGTGTTCCAGACTCTAACCTCTGGATTAATCCGGCCTATCCCACACTCTCAGGCACTGTGTTCCAGACCCTAACCCCTGGATTAATCTGGCCTATCCCTGACTCTCAGGCACTCTGTGTCAGACTCTAAACCCTGCATTCATCTGGCATATCACACACTCTCAGAAATTGTATTCCAGACCAAAACCCCTGGATAAATCCAGCCTATCCCACGCACTCAGGCACTGTGATCCATTCCAAAAACCCTGGATTGACCCAGCCTCCCCACACTCTCAGGCACTGTGTTCCAGACCCTAACCCCTGGATTTAACCCAGCCTTCCCATACTCTCAGGCACTGTGTTCCAGACCCTAACCCCTGGATTGACCCAGCCTAACCCATACTCTCAGACCCTGTGTTCCAGTCCCTAACCCCTGGATTAATCCTGCCTAACCCACACTCTCAGACACTGTTTTCCAGACGCTAACCCCTTGATTAATCCGGCCAATCCCACACTCTCAGACACTGTATTCCAGATCCTAAGCCTTCTATTAATCCAGCCAAACCCACACCCTCAGACACTGTTTTACAGACCCTAAAGCCTGGATTAATTCAACCTATCCCACATTCTCAGACACTGTGTTCCAGATACTAACCCCTGGATTAATCCGGCCTTCCCCACACTCTCAGGCACTGTGTTCCAGAGCCTAACCACTGGATTAATGCGGCCTATCCCACACTCTCAGACACTGTGTTCCAGACCTTAACCCCTGGTTTAATCCAGCCTCCCCACACTCTCAGACACTGTGTTCCAGACACTACCCCCTGGATTAATCCGGCCTCCCCACACTCTCAGACACTGTGTTCCAGACACTAAACCCAGCATTATACCGACCACCACCATACACTCAGGCACTGTGTTCCAGACATAATCCCTGGATGAATCCGGCCTCTCCCAATCTCTAGGGCACTGTGTTCCAGACCCTAACACCTGAATTAATTCGACCTCCTGCACACTCTCAGGCACTGTGTTCAAGAGCCTAACCCTTGGATTAAACCGGCCGAACCCATATTCACAGACACTGTGTTCCAGACCCTAACCCTTGGATTAATCCGAAATATCCCGCACTCTCAGGCACGGCGTTTGAGACACTAACCCCTGGATTGACCCGGCATATCCCACAGTCTCAGACACTGTGTTCAGACACTAACCGCTGTATTAAACCGACCACCACCATACTCTCAGACACTGTATTCCCGACAATAAACGCTGGATTGACCCGGCCTATCGTACACTCTCAGACACTGTGTTCCACAATCGAACCACTAGATTAATCCGGCCTATCCCACACTCTCAGACACTGTGTTCCAGTCACTAACCCCTGGATTAATCCGGCCTATCTCACGCACTCAGGCACTGTGTTACAGACCCTAACCCCTGGATTAATCCGGCCTATCCCACTCTCTCTGACACTGTGTTCCAGACACTAACCCCTGTATTAAACCGACCACCACCATACTCTCAGACACTGTATTCCCGACAAAATACCCTGGATTGACCTGACCTATCGTACACTCTCAGACACTGCGTTCCAGAACCGAACCACTGGATTAATCCGGCCTACACCCACATTCTCAGACACTGTGTTCCAGACCCTAACACCTGGATTAATCCAACCTCCCGCACACTCTGAGACACTGTGTTCTAGAGCCTAACGCCTGAATTGATCCGGCCTATCCCATACTCTCAGGCACTGTATTCCAGACACTAACACCTGGATTGACCTTGCCTTCCCCACACTCTCAGGCATTCTGTTCCAGACCCTAACCCCTGGCTTAATCCAACCTGTCCCACTCTCTCAGACAATGTATTCCAGACCCTCAACCCTGGATTGACCCAGCCTCTCCCACACTCTCAGGTACTGTATTCCAGAACCTAACCCCTGGATTAAAACAGCCAATCCCACACACACAGGCATTGTATTCCAGACCCTAACCCTCGATTAATCCGGCCTAACCCACACTCAAAGGCACTGAATTCCATACCCTAACCCCTATATTATTCCCACCTATCCCACACTCTCAGGCACTGTGTTCGAGACCCTAACCGTTGGATTATTTCAGCCTATCCCACACTCTCAGACACTATGTTCCAGATTCTAACCCCTGGATTAATCTGGCCTATCCCACTCTCTCAGGCACTGTGTTCCAGACCCTAAATCCATGAATTAATCTGGTATATCCCACGCTCTCAGGCACTGTGTTCCAGACCCTAAATCCATGAATTAATCTGGTCTATCCCACGCTCTCAGGCACTGTGTTCCAGACCCTAAATCCATGACTTAATCTGGTCTATCCCACGCTCTCAGGCACTGTGTTTCAGACCCTAAATCCATGAATTAATCTGGTCTATCCCACACTCTCAGGCACTTTGTTCCACACCCTAACCTCTGGATTAATCCAGCCTCCCCGACATTCTCAGGCAGTGTGTTCCAGAACCTAACCCGTGGATTAATCCGGCCTATCCCACACTCTCAGGCACTGTGTTCCAGACCCTCACCCCTGGATTAATCCGGCCTATCCCAATCTCTAAGGCACTGTGTTCCAGACCCTCATACCTAATTAATTCAGCCTCCCGCACACTCTCAGGCACTGTGTTCCAGAGCCTAACCCCTGGATTAATCCAGCCTAACCCACATTCTCAGACACTGTGTTCCAAGACCTAACCCTTGGATTAATCCAGCCTAACCCACATTCTCAGACACTGTGTTCCAGACCCTAAACCCTGGATTAATCCGGCCTATCCCACTCTCTCAGGGACTGTGTTCCAGGCCATAACCCTTGGATTAATCCGGCCGATCCCTGACTCTCAGACATTCTATTTCAGACCCTAAACCCTGCATTAATCTGGCCTACCCCACACTCTCAGAAACTGTATTCCAGACCCAAAACCCCTGGATTAATCCTCCCTATCCCACACTCTCAGACACTGTGTTCCAGACACTAACACCTGGATTAATCCAGCCAATCACACACTGTCAGGGACTGTGTTCCAGACCCGAAGCCTTCGATTAATCCAGCCAAACCCACACCCTCAGACACTGTGTTCCAGACACTAACCTCTGGATTAATCCGGCCTATCGCACACTCTCAGTCACTTTGTTCCACAATCTAACCCCTGGATTAATCCAGCCTCCCCCACACTCTCAGGCAGTGTGTTCCAAAACCTAATCCGTGGATTAATCCGGCCTATCCCACACTCTCAGGCACTTTGTTCCACACCCTAACCCCTGGATTAATCCAGCCTCCCCCACACTCTCAGGCAGTGTGTTCCAAAACCTAATCCGTGGATTAATCCGGCCTATCCCACACTCTCAGGCACTTTCTTCCACACCATAACCCCTGGATTAATCTAGCCTCCCCCACACTCTCAGGCAGTGTGTTCCAGACCCTAACCCTTGGATTAATTCGACTTCCCCCACATTCTCAGGCACTGTGTTCCAGACCCTAACTCCTGGATTAATCCGGCCTATCCCAAATTCACAGGAACTGTGTTCCAGACCCTTAACCCTGGATTGACTCGGACTCCCGAACAGTCTCAGACACTGTGTTACAGATCCTAACCCCCGGATTATTCCCACCTCTCCCACACTCTCAGGTACTGTGTTCCAGACCCTAACCTCTGGACTAATCTGGCCTATCCCACACACTCAGGTACTGTTTTCCAGACCATAACACCTGGATTAATCTGGCCAAACCCACACCCTCAGACACTGTTTTACAGACCCTAAAGCCTGGAATAATTCAAGCTAACCCACTCTCTCAGGCACTGTGTTCCAGACCTAATCCCTGGATTAATCCGGCCTATCCCACATTCTCAGGCACTGTCTTCCAGACCCTAAATCCTTGAATTAATCTGGTCTATCCCACGCTCTCTGGCACTTTGTTCCACACCCTAACCCCTGGATTAATCCAGCCTCCCCGACATTCTCAGGCAGTGTGTTCCAGAACCTAACCCGTGGATTAATCCGGCCTATCCCACACTCTCAGGCACTGTGTTCCAGACCCTTACCCCTGGATTAATCCGGCCTATCCGAATCTCTAAGGCACTGTGTTCCAGACCCTCATACCTAATTAATTCAGCCTCCCGCACACTCTCAGGCACTGTTTTCTAGAGCCTAACCCATGGATTAATCCGGCCGAACGCACATTCTCAGACACTGTGTTCCAAGTCCTAACCCTTCGATTAATCCGGCCTATCCCACTCTCTCAGGCACTGTGTTCTAGGCCATAACCCTTGGATTAATCCGGCCGAACGCACATTCTCAGACACTGTATTCCAGACCCTAACCCCTGGATTAATCCGGCCTATCCCACTCTCTCAGGCACTGTGTTCCAGGCCATAACCCTTCGATTAATCTGGCCTGTCCCTGACTCTCAGACATTCTATTTCAGACCCTAAACCCTGCATTAATCTGGCCTATCCCACACTCTCACAAACTGTATTCCAGACCCAAAACCCCTGGATGAATCCGCCCTATCCCATACTCTCAGGCACGGTGTTCCAAAACGTAACCCCTGGATTAATCCGGCCTATCCCACACTGTCAGGCACTGTGTTCCAGACCCTATGCCTTCGATTAATCCAGCCAAACCCACACCCTCAGACACTGTATTCCAGACTCTAACCCCTTGATTAATCCGGCCTATCCCACACTCTCAGGCACTGTATTCCAGACCCTAACACCTGGATTTATCCGGCGAATCCCACACTATCAGGCACTGCGTTCCAGACCCTAAACCTTCGATTAATCCAGCCAAACCCACACTCTCAGGCAGTGTGTTCAAAAACCTAACCCGTGCATTAATCCGGCCTATCCCACATTCTCAGACACTGTGCTCCAGACCCTAACCCCTGGATTAATTCGGCCTACACCACAATCTCGGACACTGTGTTCCAGACCCTAACCCCTGGATTAATCCGGCCTATCCCACATTCTCAGACACTGTGTTCCAGACCCTAACCCCTGGATTAATCCGGCCTATCCCACTCTCTCAGGCACTGTGTTCCAGACCCTAACCCCTGGATTAATCCGGCCGATCCCACACTCTCAGGCACTGTGTTCCAGACACTAACCACTGGATTAATCCTGCCTCTCCCAAATTCTCAGGAACTGTGTTCTAGACCCTTAACCCTGGATTGAATCGGACTCCCGAACAGTCTCAGACACTGTGTTACAGATCCTAACCCCGGGATTATTCCCACCTCTCCCACATTCTCAGGTACTGTGTTCCAGACCCTAACCTCTGGACTAATCCGCCCTATCCCACACTCTCTGGCATTTTGTTCCAGAACGTAACCCCTGGATTAATCCGGCCTATCCCACACTCTCAGGCACTGTATTCCAGACCCTAACACCTGGATTAATCCGGCCAATCTCACACTGTCAGGTACTGTGTTCCAGACCCTAAGCCTTCGATTAATCCAGCCAAACCCACACCCTCAGGCACTGTGTTCCAGACATAATCCCTGGATGAATCCGGCCTCACCCAATCTCTCAGGCACTGTGTTCCAGAGCCTAACCCCTGGATTAATCCGGCCTAACCCACATTCTCAGACACTGCGTTCCAGATCATAACCCCGGGATTAATCCGGCCAATCCCTCACTCTCAGGCACTGTATTCCAGACACTAAGCCTTCTATTAATCCAGCCAAACCCACACCCTCAGACAATGTTTTACAGACCCTAAAGCCTGGAATAATTCAGCCTATCCCACACTCTCTGACACTGTGTTCCAGACAGTAACCCCTGGATTTCTCCAGCCTACCACACACTCTCAGGCACTGTGTTCCAGAGCCTAACCCGTGGATTAATTCCAGCTGATCCCACACGCTCAGGCACTGTGTTGCAGACCCTAACCCCTGGATTAATCCGGCCTCCCCCACACTCTCAGGCACTGTGTTCCAGACATAATCCCTGGATGAATCCGGCCTCTCCCAATCTCTCAGGCACTGTGTTCCAGAGCCTAACCGCTGGATTAATCCGGCCTATCCCTCACTTTCTGGCATTGTGTTCCAGAACGTAACCCCTGGATTAATCCGGCCTATCCCACACTCTCAGGCACTGTGTTCCAGACCCTAACACCTGGATTAATCCGGCCAATCCCACACTGTCAGGGACTAATCCAGCCAAAACCACACCCTCAGGCACTGTGTTCCAGACATAATCTCTGAAAGAATCCGGCGTCTCCCAATCTCTCAGGCACTGTGTTCCAGAGCCTAACCCCTGGATTAATCCGGCCTAACCCACATTCTCAGACACTGTGTTCCAGACCCTAACCCCTGGATTAATCCGGCCTATCCCACTCTCTCAGGCACTGTGTTCCAGACCCTAAGCCTTCGATTAATCCAGCCAAACCCACACCCTCAGGCACTGTGTTCCAGACACTAACCCGTGGATTAATCCGGCCTACCCCACACTCTCAGGCACTTTGTTCCACACCCCAACCCCTGGATTAATCCAGCCTACCCCACACTCTCAGGCACTGTGTACCAAAACCTAACCTCTCGTTTAAACCGGTCTATCCCACTCTCTCAGGCACTGTGTTCCAGACCCTAACCCCTGGATTATTCACACCTATCTCACACTCTCAGGCACTGTGTTCCAGGCCATAACCCCTGGATTAATCTGGCCTATCCCTGACTTCAGGCACTCTCTTTCAGACCCTAAACCCTGCATTAATCTGGCCCATCCGACACTCTCGAACATGCATTCCAGACCAAAACCCCTGGATTAATCCATCCTATCCCGCACTCTCAGGCACAGCATTCCAGACACTAACTCTTGAATTGACCGGCCTATTCCACACTCTCAGACACTGTTATCCAGACACTACCCCTGGATTAATCCGGCCTATACCACACTCTCAGACACAGTGCTCCAGAAACGAATCACTAGATTAGTCCGGCCAATCCCACACTCTCAGACACTGTTTTACAGACACTAAACCCCTGGATTAATCCAGCCAAACCCACACCCTCAGACACTGTTTTACAGACACTAAACCCTGGATTAATTCAGCCTATCCCACAATTTCTGACACTGTGTTCCAGACACTAACCCCTGTATGAAACCGACCACCACCATTCTCTCAAACACTGTATTCCCGACAATAAACCCTGGATTGTTCCGGCCCTTCATACACTCTCAGACACAGTATTCCAGACCCTAACCCCTGGATTAATCCGGCCTATCCCATACTCTCAGGCACTGTATTCCAGACACTAACGCCTGGATTGACCTGGCCTACCCCACACTCTCAGACATTCTGTTCCAGACCCTAACCCCTGGATTAATCCAGCCTGTCCCACACTCTCAGACAAAGTATTCCAGACCTTCAACCCTGGTTTGACCTGGCCTATCCCACACTCTCAGGCACTGTATTCCAGACCATAACCCCATGATTAATCCGGCCTATTCCAAACTCTCGGGCACTGTGTTCCAGACCCTAACCCCTGGATTAATCCGGCCTAACCCACACTCTCAGACACTGTGTTCTAGACCCTAACCCCTGGATTAATCCGGCCTATCGCATTCTTTTAGGCACTGTGTTCCAGGCAAAAACCCCTGCATTAATCTGGCCCATCCCATACTCTCAGAAACTGTATTCCAGACCAAAACCCCAGGATTAATCAGCCCTTTCCCGCACTCTCAGGCACTGCGTTCCAGACCCTAACCCCTGGATTAATCTGGCCTAACCCACACTCTCAGACACTGTGTTCTAGACCCTAACCCCTGGATTAATCCGGGCTATCACACTCTTTTAGGCACTGTGTTCCAGGCAAAAACCCCTGCATTAATCTGGCCCATCCCATACTCTCAGAAACTGTATTCCAGACCAAAACCCCAGGATTAATCAGCCTTATCCAGCACTCTCAGGCACTGCGTTCCAGACACTAACCCCTGGAATGATCCGGCCTATCCCACGCACTCAGGCACTGTGTTCCAGACCCTAACCCCTGGATTAGTCTGGCCTCCCCACACTCTCAGGCACTGTGTTCCAGACATAATCCCTGGATGAATCCGGCCTATCCCACATTCTCAGGCACTGTTTTCCAGACACTAACCCCTGGATTAATCCGGCCTATCCCAATCTCTCAGACACTGTGTTCCAGACCCTAACCTCTGGATTAATCCGCCGTATCCCACACTCTCAGGCACTGTGTTCCACACTCTAATTCCTGGATTAATTCAGCATCCCCCACACTCTCAGGCACTGTGTTCCAGACCCTAACACCTGGATTGACCTGGCCTACCCCACACTCTAAGGCACTGTGTTCCAGACCCTAACCCCTGAATTATTCCGGCCTATCACACACTATCAGGCACTGTGTTCCAGACACTCACCCCTGGATTGACCCGGCCAATCCCACACTTTCTGACACTGTGTTCCAGACACAAACCCTGGATTGACCGGGCCTACCCCACGCTCTCAGGCACTGTGTTCCAGACCCTAACTCCTGGATTAATCTGGCCTATCCCACTTTCTCAGGCACTGTGTTCCAGGCCATAACCCCTGGATTAATCTGGCCTGTCCCTGACTCTCAGGCACTCTCTTTCAGACCCTAAACCCTGCATTAATCTGGCCCATCCCACAATCTCAGAAACTGTATTCCAGACCAAAACCCCTGGATTAATCCGCCATATCCCGCACTCTCAGGCACAGCGTTCCAGACACTAACCCCTGGATTGACCGGCCTATTCCACACTCTCAGACACTGTGTTCCAGACCCTAACCCCTGGATAATTCACACCTTTTCCCACACTCTCAGGAACAGCGTTCCAGACACTAACCCCTGGATTGACCGGCCTATTCCACACTCTCAGACACTGTGTTCTAGACCCGAACCACTGGATAATTCACACCTTTTCCCACACTCTCAGGCACTGTGTTCCAGACCCTAATCCCTGGATTAATCCGGCCTCCCCACACTCTCGGGCACTGTGTTCCAGACACTAACCCCTGGAGTATTCACACCTATCCCACACTCTCAGGCACTGTGTTCCAGACCCTAACCCCTGGATTATTCACACCTATCCCACACTCTCAGGCACTGTATTCCAGACCCTAACCCCTGGATTAATCCGGCCTATACCACACTCTCTGACACAGTGTTCCAGAACCGAACCACTGGATTAATCTGGCCTATCCCACACTCTCAGACATTGTGTTCCACACCTTAACACTTGGATTGACCTGGCCTACCCCACACTCTCAGGCACTATGTTCCACACCTTAACCCCTGGATTAATTCAGCATCCCCCACACTCTCAGACACTGTGTTCCAGTCCCTAACACCTGGATTGACCTGGCCTACACCACACTCTCAGACACTGTTTTACAGACCCTAAACCCTGGATTAATTCAGCCTGTCCCACACTCTCTGACACTGTGTTCCAGACACTAACCCGTGGATTAATCCAGCCTATTCCACACTCTCAGACACTGTGTTCCAGACACTAACCCCTGTATTAAACCGACCACCACCATACTCTCAGACACTGTATTCCCGACAATAAACCCTGGATTGACCGGCCTATCGTACACTCAGACACTGTGTTCCAGAACCGAGCCACTGGATTAATCCGGCCTATCCCATACTCTCAGACAGTGTGTTCCAGACCCTAACACCTGGATTAATCCGGCCGAATCCACATTCTCAGATGCTGTGTTCCAGACCCTAACCCCTGGATAAAACCAGCCTCTCGCACAATCTCAGGCACTGTGTTCCAGAGCCTAACCCCAGGACTGATCCGGCCTATCCCATACACTCAGGCACTGTATTCCAGACACTAACACCTGGATTGACCTGGCCTACCCCACATTCTCAGGCATTCTTTTCCAGACCCTAACCTCTGGATTAATTGGGCCTATTCCACACTCTCAGGCACTGTGTTCCAGACCTTACCTCTGGATTAATCTGCCGTATCCCACACTCTCAGGCACTGTGTTCTAGACCCTAACCCCCGGATTAATCCGGCCTATCCCACACAATCAGGCACTGTGTTCCAGATCCTAACACCTGGATTGACCTGGCCTACCCCACACTCTCTGACACTGTGTTCCAGACCCTAACCCCTGGATTATTCCGGTCTATCCCACACTATCAGGCACTGTGTTCCAGATACTCACCCCTGGCTTGACCCGGCCAATCCCACACTCTCTGACAC
The DNA here is from genome assembly GCF_037043375.1 of Chiloscyllium plagiosum. NCBI lineage: Eukaryota > Metazoa > Chordata > Chondrichthyes > Orectolobiformes > Hemiscylliidae > Chiloscyllium > Chiloscyllium plagiosum. The sequence continues at coordinate 103,118,669 of NW_028270151.1, read as the reverse complement.
TGTGTTCCAGTCACTAACCCCTGGATTGACTGGGCCTACCCCATACTCTCAGGCACTGTGTTCCAGACCCTAACCCCTGGATTAGTCCGGCCTATCCCACTCTCTCAGTCACTGTGCTCCAGGCCATAACCCCCGGATTAATCTGGCCTGTCCCTGACTCTCAGGCACGCTCTTTCAGACCCTAAACCCTGCATTAATCTGGCCCATCCTACACTCTCAGAAACTGTATTCCAGACCAAAACCCCTGGATTAATCCGCCATATCCCGCACTCTCAGGAACTGCGTTTCAGACACTAACCCCTGGATAGACCGGGCTATTCCACACTCTCAGACAGTTTGTTCCAGACCCTAAACCCTGGATAATTCACACCTTTTCCCACACTGTCAGGCACTGTGTTCCAGAACCTAACCCCTGGATTAATCCGGCCTCCCCACACTCTCGGGCACTGTGTTCCAGACATAATCCCTGGATGAATCCGGCCTATCCCATATTCTCAGGCACTGCTTTCCAGACACTAACCCCTGGATTAATCCGGCCTATCCCAATCTCTAAGGCACTGTGTTCCAGACCCTAACACCTGAATTAATTCTGCCGCCAGCACACTCTCAGGCACTGTGTTCCAGACCCTAACCCCTGGATTATTCACACCTATCCCACACTCTCAGGCACTGCATTCCAGACCCTAACCCCTGGATTAATCCGGCCTCCCCACACTCTCAGGCATTGTGTTCCAGACATAATCCCCGAATGAATCCGCCTATTCCTCATTCTCAGGCACTGTTTTCCAGACTCTAACCCCTGGATTAATCCGGCCTACCCCACACTCTCAGGCACTGTGTTCAAGACACTAACACCTGGATTAATTCAGCCTCCCCCACTCTCTCAGATACTGTGTTCCAGTCACTAACCCCTGGATTGACCCGGCCTCTCATACACTCTCAGGCACTGTGTTACAGAACCCAGCCACTGGATTAATCCGGCCTATACCACACCCTTAGCCACTGTGTTCCAGACCCTAACCCCTGGATTGATTCAGTTTACCCCACACTCACGTACACTGTGTTCCAGACATTAACACCTGGATTGACCTCGCATACCCCACACTCTCAGGCACTGTGTTACAGACCCTAACACCTGGTTTAATTCAGCCTATCCCACACACTGTTACACTGTGTTCCAGACACTAACCCCTGGATTGATTCAGCTTACCCCACACTCACGTACACTGTGCTCCAGACACTAACACCTGGATTGACCTGGCGTACCCCACATTCTGAGACACTGTGTTACAGACCCTAAACCCTGGATTAATTCTGCCTATCCAACTCTCTCAGACACTGTATTCCCGACAATAAACCCTGGATTGACCCAGTTTATCGTACACTCTCAGACACAGTTCTAGACCCTAACCCCTGGATTAATCCGGCCTCCCCACACTCTCAGGCACTGTGTTCCAGACATAATCCCTGGATGAATCCTGCCTATTCCTCATTCTCAGGCACTGTGTTCCAGAAACGAACCACTGGATTAATCCAGCCTATCCCACACTCTCAGAAACTGTGTTCCAGCCCTTAACACCTGGATTGACCTGGCCTACCCCACACTCTCAGGCACTGTGTTCCAGACACTAACCCCTGGATTAATCCAGCCTCCCCCACTCTCTCAGATACTGTGTTCCAGTCACTAACACCTGGAATGACCTGGCCTACCCCACACTCTCAGGCACTGTGTTACAGACCCTAACCCCTGGATAAAACCGGCCTATCCCACACTCTCTGACACTGTGTTCCAGACATTAACCCCTGTATTAAACCGACCACCACCATTCTCCCAGACACTGTATTCCGACAATAAACCCTGGATTGATCCGGCCTATCGTACACTCTCAGACACTGTGTTCCAGAACCGAACCACTGGATTAATCCGGCCTATCCCATACTCTCAGACACTGTGTTCCAAACCCTAACCACCGGATTAATCCGGCCTTTCCCACAATCAAAGGCAATGAATTCCATACCCTAACCCCTGGATTATTCCCACCTATACCACACTCTAAGGCACTGTGTTCCAGACCCTAACCCCTGCATTAATTCAGCCTCCCCCACACTCTCAGACACAGTGTTCCAGAAACGAACCACTGGATTAATCTGGCCTATCCCACACTCTGTGACACTGTGTTCCAGACCCTAACACCTGTATTAAACCGACCACCACCATTCTCTCAGACACTGTATTCCCGACAATAAACCCTGGATTGACCAAGTTTATCGTACACTCTCAGACACTGTGTTCCAGAACCGAGCCACTGGATTAATTCGACCCATCCCGAAGCACTAAGGCACTGTGTTCCAGACCCTAACCCCTGGATTGATTCAGTTTACCCCACACTCACGTAACCCCTGGATTAATCCGGCCGAACCCACACTCTCAGACACTGTGTTCTAGACCCTAACACCTGGATTAATTCAGCCTATCCCACACACTGTTACACTGTGTTCCAGACACTAACCCCTGGATTGATTCATCTTACCACACACTCACGTACACTGTGCTCCAGACACTAACACCTGGATTGACCTGGCCTACCCCACACTCTCAGACACTGTGTTACAGACCCTAAACCCTGGATTAATTCAACCTATCCAACTCTCTCAGACACTGTATTCCCGACAATAAAGCCTGGATTGACCCAGTTTATCGTACACTCTCAGACACTGTTCTAGACCCTAACCCATGGATTAATCCGGCCTCCCCACACTCTCAGGCACTGTGTTCCAGACATAATCCCTGGAAGATTCCGGCCTCTCCCAATCTCTCAGGCACTGTGTTCCAGAGCCTAACCCCTGGATTAATCCGGCCTAACCCACATTAACCCTTGGATTAATCTGGCCTGTCCCTGACTCTCAGCCACTCTGTTTCAGACCCTAAACCCTGTATTAATCTGACCTACCCCACACACTCAGGCACTGTGTTCCGGACCCTAAGCCTTCGATTAATCCAGCCAAACCCACACCCTCAGACACTGTGTTCCAGACACTAACCCGTGGATTAATCCGGCCTCGCCCACACTCTCAGGCACTTTGTTCCACACCCCAACCCCTGGATTAATCCGGCCTATACCACACTCTCAGACACAGTGTTCCAGAAACGAACCACTGGATTAATCCGGCCTACCCCACACTCTCAGGCACTATGTCCCACACCCTAATCCCTGGATTAATTCAGGATCCCCCACACTCTCAGACACTGTGTTCCAGTCCCTAACACCTGGATTGACCTGGCCTACCCCACACTCTCAGACACTGTGTTACAGACCCTAAACCCTGGATTAATTCAGCATCCCCCACACTCTGTGACACTGTGTTCCAGATACTAACCCCTGTATTAAACCGACCACCACCATTCTCTCAGACACTGTATCCCCGACAATAAACCCTGGATTGACCCAGCCTATCGTACACTCTCAGGCACTGTGTTCCAGCCCCTAACCCCTGGATTAATCCGGGCTATCACACTCTTTTAGGCACTGTGTTCCAGGCTATAACCCCTGCATTAATCTGTCCTATTCCTGACTCTGAGACGCTCTCTTTCAGACCCTAAACCCTGCATTAATCTGGCCCATCCCATACTCTCAGAAACTGTATTCCAGACCAAAACCCCAGGATTAATCCGCCATATCCCGCAATCTCAGGCACAGCGTTCCAGACATAATCCCTGGATGAATCCGGCCTATCCCACATTCTCAGGCACTGTTTTCCAGACACTAACCCCTGGATTAATCCGGCCTATCCCAATCTCTCAGGCACTGTGTTCCAGACACTAACCCCTGGATTGACCGGCCTATTCCACACTCTCAGACACTGTGTTCGAGACCCTAACCTCTGGATTAATCCGCCGTATCCCACACTCTCAGGTATTGTGTTCCAGACCCTAACACCTGGATTGACCTGGCCTACCCCACACTCTAAGGCACTGTGTTCCAGACCCTAACCCCTGGATTATTCCGGCCTATCCCACACTCTCAGGCACTGTGTTCCAGACACTCACCCCTGGATTGACCCGGTCAATCCCACACTCTCTGACACTGTGTTCCAGACACAAACCCTGGATTGACCGGGCCTACCCCACGCTCTCAGGCACTGTGTTCCAGACCCTAACTCCTGGATTAATCTGGCCTATCCCACTTTCTCAGGCACTGTGTTCCAGGCCATAAGCCCTGGACTAATCTGGCCTTTCCCTGACTCTCAGGCACTCTCTTTCAGACCCTAAACCCTGCATTAATCTGGCCCATCCCACAATCTCAGAAACTGTATTCCAAACCAAAACCCCTGGATTAATCCGCCATATCCCGCACTCTCAGGCACAGCGTTCCAGACACTAACCCCTGGATTGACCGGCCGATTCCACACTCTCAGACAGTGTGTTCCAGACCCTAACCCCTGGATAATTCACAACTTTCCCCACACTCTCAAGAACTGCGTTCCAGACACTAACCCCTGGATTGACCGGCCTATTCCACACTCTCAGACACTGTGTTCTAGAACCTAACCACTGGATAATTCACACCTTTTCCCACACTCTCAGACACTGTGTTACAGAACCGAACCACTGGATTAATCTGGCCTATCCCATACTTTCAGACACTGTGTTCCAGACCCTAACACCTGGATTGAACTGGCCTTCCCCGCACTCTCAGGCACTGAATTCCATACCCTAACCCCTGGATTATTCCCACCTATACCACACTCCCAGGCACTCTGTTCCAGACCTTAACCCCTGGATTAATCCGGCCAATTCCACACTCTCAGGCACTGTGTTCCAGACCCTAACCCTGGATTAATCCCGCCTATCCCTGATGGTCAGGCACTGTGTTCCAGACACTAACCCCTGCATTAATCCAGCCTATCCCACACTCTCAGACACTGTGTTCCAGACCCTAATCCCTGGATTAATCCAGCCTATCCCACACTCTCAGACACTGTGTTCCAGACCTTAACACCTGGATAAATCCGGCCTACCCCACACTCTGAGGCACTGTGTTCCAGACCCTAACCCCTGGATTGATTCAGTTTACCCCACACTCACGTACACTATGTTCCAGACACTAACATCTGGATTGACCTGGCCTACCCCACACTCTCAGGCACTGTGTTACAGACGCTAACACCTGGATTAATTCAGCCTATACCACACTCTCTGACACTGTGTTCCAGACAATAACCCCTGTATTAAACCGACCACCACCATTCTCTCAGAGACTGTATTCCCGACAATAAATCCTGGATTGATCCGGCCTATCGTACACTCTCAGACACTGTGTTCCAGAACCGAACCCCTGGATTAATCCGGCCTATTCCACACTCTGTGACACTGTGTTCGAGACCCTAACCCCTGTATTATACCGACCACCACCATTCTCTCAGACACTGTATTCCCGACAATAAACCCTGGATTGACCCAGCCTATCGTACACTCTCAGACACTGTGTTCCATAACCGAGCCACTGTATTAATCCGGCCTATCCCATGCACTCAGGCACTGTGTTCAAGACCCTAACCCCTGGATTAATCCGGCCTCCCCACACTCTCAGACACTGTGTTCCAGACATAATCCCTGTATGAATCCGGTCTATTCCACATTCTGAGGCACTGTTTTCCAGACACTAACCCCTGGATCAATGCTGCCTATACCACACTCTCAGACACAGTGTTCCAGAAACGAACCACTGGATTAATCCGGCCTATCCCACACTCTCAGAAATTGTGTTCCAGACCCTAACACCTGGATTGACCTGGCCTACCCCACACTCTCAAGCACTGTGTTCCAGACACTTACCCCTGGATTAATTCAGCCTCCCCCACTCTCTCAGATACTGTGTTCCAGTCACTAACCCCTGGATCAATCCGGCCTATACCACACTCTCAGACACAGTGTTCCAGAAACGAACCACTGGATTAATTCAGTCTCCCCCACTCTCTCAGATACTGTGTTCCAGTCACTAACCCCTGGATTGACAATGGCCTACCCCACACTCTCAGGCACTGTGTTACAGACCCTAACCCCTGGAATAATCCGGCCTATCCCACACTCTCTGACACTGTGTTCCAGACATTAACCCCTGTACTAAACCGACCACCACAATTCTCCCAGACATTGTATTCCCGACAATAAACCCTGGATTGATCCGGCCTATCGTACACTCTCAGACACTGTGTTCCAGAACCGAACCACTGGATTAATCCGGCCTATCCCATACTCTCAGACACTGTGTTCCAAACCCTAACCCCCGGATTAATCCGGCCTTTCCCACAATCAAAGGCAATGAATTCCATACCCTAACCCCTGGATTATTCCCACCTATACCACACTCTAAGGCACTGTGTTCCAGACCCTAACCCCTGCATTAATTCAGCCTCCCCCACACTCTCAGACACAGTGTTCCAGAAACGAACCATTGGATTAATCTGGCCTATCCCACACTCTGTGACACTGTGTTTCAGACCCTAACACCTGTATTAAACCGACCATCACCATTCTCTCAGACACTGTATTCCCGACAATAAACCCTGGATTGACCCAGCCTATCGTACACTCACAGACACTGTGTTCCATAACCGAGCCACTGGATTAATCCGGCCTATCCCAAGCACTCAGGCACTGTGTTCAAGACCCTAAACCCTGGATTAATCCTGCATCCCCACACTCTCAGGCACAGTGTTCCAGACATAATCCCTGGATGAATCCGGCCTATTCCTCATTCTCAGGCACTGATTTCCAGACACTAACCCCTGGATTAATCCGGCCTCCCCACACTCTCGGGCACTGTGTTCCAGACACTAACCCCTGGAGTATTCACACCGATCCCACACTCTCAGAAACTGTGTTCCAGACCCTAACCCCTGGATTATTCACACCTATCCCACACTCTCAGGCACTGTATCCCAGACCCTAACCCCTGGATTAATCCGGCCTATACCACACTCTCAGACACAGTGTTCCAGAACCGAACCACTGGATTAATCTGGCCTATCCCACACTCTCAGACATTGTGTTCCACACCTTAACACTTGGATTGACCTGGCCTACCCCACACTCTCAGGCACTATGTTCCACACCTTAACCCCTGGATTAATTCAGCATCCCCCACACTCTCAGACACTGTGTTCCAGTCCCTAACACCTGGATTGACCTGGCCTATACCACACTCTCAGACACCACACTCTCAGACCCTAAACCCTGGATTAATTCAGCCTGTCCCACACTCTCTGACACTGTGTTCCAGACACTAACCCGTGGATTAATCCAGCCTATTCCACACTCTCAGACACTGTGTTCCAGACACTAACCCCTGTATTAAACCGACCACCACCATACTCTCAGACACTGTAATCCCGACAATAAACCCTGGATTGACCCGGCCTATCGTACACTCTCAGACACTGTGTTCCAGAACCGAGCCACTGGATTAATCCGGCCTATCCCATACTCTCAGACAGTGTGTTCCAGACCCTAACACCTGGATTAATCCGGCCGAACCCACATTCTCAGATGCTGTGTTCCAGACCCTAACCCCTGGATAAAACCAGCCTCTCGCACAATCTCAGGCACTGTGTTCCAGAGCCTAACCCCAGGATTGATCCGACCTATCCCATACACTCAGGCACTGTATTCCTGACACTAACACCTGGATTGACCTGGCCTACCCCACACTCTCAGGCATTCTGTTCCAGACCCTAACTCCTGGATTATTCACACCTATCCCACACTCTCAGGCACAGTGTTCCAGACCCTAACCTCTGGATTAATTGGGCCTATTCCTCACTCTCAGGCACTGTGTTCCAGACCCTAAACTCTGGATTAATCCGCCGTATCCCACACTCTCAAGCACTGTGTTCCAGACCCTAACCCCCGGATTAATCCGGCCTATCCCACACAATCAGGCACTGTGTTCCAGACCCTAACACCTGGATTGACCTGGCCTACCCCACACTCTCTGACACTGTGTTCCAGACCCTAACCCCTGGAGTATTCCGGCCAATCCCACACTATCAGGCACTGTGTTCCAGATACTCACCCCTGGGTTGACCCGGCCAATCCCACACTCTCTGACACTGTGTTCCAGTCACTAACCCCTGGATTGACTGGGCCTACCCCATACTATCAGGCACTGTGTTCCAGACCCTAACCCCTGGAATAGTCCGGCCTATCCCACTCTCTCAGTCACTGTGCTCCAGGCCATAACCCCTGGATTAATCTGGCCTGTCCCTGACTCTCTTTCAGACCCTAAACCCTGCATTAATCTGGCCCATCCCACACTCTCAGAAACTGTATTCCAGACCAAAACCCTTGGATTAATCCGCCATATCCCGCACTCTCAGGAACTGCGTTCCAGACACGAACCGCTGGATAGACCGGCCTATTCCACACTCTCAGACAGTGTGTTCCAGACCCTAAACCCTGGATAATTCACACCTTTTCCCACACTCTCAGGCACTGTGTTCCAGAACCAAACCCCTGGATTAATCCGGCCGCCCCACACTCTCGGGCACTGTGTTCCAGACATAATCCCTGGATGAATCCGGCCTATCCCATATTCTCAGGCACTGCTTTCCAGACACTAACCCCTGGATTAATTCTGCCGCCAGCACACTCTCAGGCACTGTGTTCCAGACCCTAACCTCTGGATTATTCACACCTATCCCACACTCTCAGGCACTGCATTCCAGACCCTAACCTCTGGATTAATCTGGCCTCCCCACACTCTCAGGCATTGTGTTCCAGTCATAATCCCCGAATGAATCCGGCCTATTCCTCATTCTCAGGCACTGTTTTCCAGACACTAACCCCTGGATTAATCCGGCCTACCCCACACTCTCAGATACTGTGTTCCAGTCAAAAACCCCTGGATTGACCCGGCCTATCGTACACTCTCAGACACTGTGTTCCAGAACCCAGCCACTGGATTAATCCGGCCTATACCACACCCTCAGGCACTGTGTTCCAGACCATAACCCCTGGATTGATTCAGCTTACCCCACACTCACGTACACTGTGTTCCAGACACTAACACCTGGATTGACCTGGCCTACCCCACACTCTCAGACACTGTGTTACAGACCCTAAACCCTGGATTAATTCAGCCTATCCAACTCTCGCAGACACTGTATTCCCGACAATAAACCCTGGATTGACCCAGTTTATCGTACACTCTCAGACACAGTTCTAGACCCTAACCCCTGGATTAATCCGGCCTCCCCACACTCTCAGGCACTGTGTTCCAGACATACTCCCTGGATGAATCCTGCCTATTCCTCATTCTCAGGCACTGTTTTCCAAACACTAACCCCTGGATCAATCCGGCCTATACTGCACTCTCAGTCACAGTTGTTCCAGAAACGAACCACTGGATTAATCCAGCCTATCCCACACTCTCAGAAACTGTGTTCCAGACTTTAACACCTGGATTGACCTGGCCTACCCCACACTCTCAGGCACTGTGTGCCAGACACTAACCCCTGGATTAATTCAGCCTCCCCCACTTTCTCAGATACTGTATTCCAGTCACTAACACCTGGAATGACCTGGCCTACCCCACACTCTCAGACACAGTGTTACAGACCCTAACCCCTGGATTAATCCGGCCTATCCCACACTCTCTGACACTGTGTTCCAGACATTAACCCCTGTATTAAACCGACCACCATCATTCTCCCAGACACTGTATTCCCGACAATAAACCCTGGATTGATCCGGCCTATCGTACACTCTCAGACACTGTGTTCCAAGCCCGAACCACTGGATTAATCCGGCCTATCCCATACTCTCAGACACTGTGTTCCAGACCCTAACCCCCGGATTAATCCGGCCTTTCCCACAATCAAAGGCAATGAATTCCATACCCTAACCCCTGGATTATTCCCACCTATACCACACTCTAAGGCACTGTGTTCCAGACCCTAACCCCTGGATTAATTCAGCCTCCCCCACACTCTCAGACACAGTGTTCCAGAAACGAACTGCTGGATTTATCCGGCCTGTCCCACACTCTGTGACACTGTGTTCCAGACCCTAACACCTGTATTAAACCGACCACCACCATTCTCTCAGACACTGTATTCCCGACAATAAACCCTGGATTGACCCAGTTTATCGTACACTCTCAGACACTGTGTTCCAGAACCGAGCCACTGGATTAATTCGACCCATCCCGAAGCACTCAGGCACTGTGTTCCAGACCCTAACCCCTGGATTGATTCAGCTTACCCCACACTCACGTACACTGTGTTCCAGACACTAACACCTGGATTGGCCTCGCCTACCCCACACTCTCAGGCACTGTGTTACAGACCCTAACACCTGGATTAATTCAGCCTATCCCACACACTGTTACACTGTGTTCCAGACACTAACCCCTGGATTGATTCAGCTTACCCCACACTCACGTACTCTGTGCTCCAGACACTAACACCTGGATTGACCTGGCCTACCCCACACTCTCAGACACTGTGTTCCAGACACTAACACCTGGATCGACCTGGCCTACCCCACACTCTCAGACACTGTGTTACAGACCCTAAACCCTGGATTAATTCAACCTATCCAACTCTCTCAGACACTGTATTCCCGACAATAAACCCTGGAATGACCCAGTTTATCGTACACTCTCAGACACTGTTCTAGACCCTAACCCCTGGATTAATCCGGCCTCCCCACACTCTCAGGCACTGTGTTCCAGACATAATCCCTGGATGAATCCGGCCTATTCCTCATTCTCAGGCACTGTTTTCCAAACACTAACCCCTGGATCAATCTGGGCTATACTACACTCTCAGTCACAGTGTTCCAGAAACGAACCACTGGATTAATCCCGCCTATCCCACACTCTCAGAAACTGTGTTCCACACCTTAACACCTGGATTGACCTGGCCTACCCCACACTCTCAGGCACTGTGTTCCAAACACTAACCCCTGGATTAATTCAGCCTCCCCCACTCTCTCAGATACTGTGTTCCAGTCACTAACACCTGGAATGACCTGGCCTACCCCACACTCTCAGACACTGTGTTCCAGACCCTAACCCCTGCATTAATTCAGCCCCCCCCACACTCTCAGACACAATGTTCCAGAAACGAACCACTGGATTAATCCGGCCTATCCCACACTCTGTGACACTGTGTTCCAGACCCTAACACCTGTATTAAATCAACCACCACCATTCTCTCAGACACTGTATTCCCGAAATTAAACCCTGGATTGACCCAGTTTATCGTACACTCTCAGACACTGTGTTCCAGAACCGAGCCACTGGATTAATCCGACCCATCCCGAAGCACTAAGGCACTGTGTTCCAGACCCTAACCTCTGGATTAATCCGGCCTCCCCACACTCTCAGACACTGTGTTCCAGACATAATCCCTGTATGAATCCGGCCTATTCCTCATTCTCAGGCACTGTTTTCCAGACACTAACCCCTGGATCAATCCGGCCTATATCACACTCTGAGACACAGTGTTCCAGAAACGAACCACTCGATTAATTCAGCCTCCCCCACACTCTCAGGCACTGTGTTACAGTCACTAACACCTGGATTGACCTGGCCTACCCCACACTCTCAGGCACTGTGTTACAGACCCTAACCCCTGGATTAATCCAGCCTATCCCACACTCCCAGGCACTGTGTTACAGACCCTAAACCCTGGAATAATTCAGCCTATCCCACACTCTCTGACACTGTGTTCCAGACACTAACCCCTGTATTAAACCGACCACCACCATTCTCTCAGACACTGTATTCCCGACAATAAACCCTGGATTGACCCGGCCTATCGTACAATCTCAGACATTGTGTTACAGAACCGAACCACTGGATTAATCTGGCCTATCCCATACTTTCAGACACTGTGTTCCAGACCATAACACCTGGATTGACCTGGCCTTCCCCACACTCTCAGGCACTGAATTCCATACCCTAACCCCTGGATTATTCCCACCTATACCACACTCTCAGGCACTCTGTTCCAGACCTTAACCCCTGGATTAATCCGGCCAATTCCACACTCTCAGGCACTGTGTTCCAGACTCTAACCTCTGGATTAATCCAGCCTATCCCACACTCTCAGGCACTGTGTTACAGACCCTAACCCAGGATTAATCCCGCCTATCCCTGATGGTCAGGCACTGTGTTCCAGACACTAACCCCTGCATTAATCCAGCCTATCCCACACTCTCAGACACTGTATTCCAGACCCTAACCCGTGGATTAATCCGGCCTATTCCACACTCTCAGACACTGTGTTCCAAACCTCAACACCTGGAAAAATCCGGCCTACCTCACACTCTCAGGCACTGTGTTCCAGACCCTAACCCCTGGATTGATTCAGCTTACCCCACACTCACGTACACTATGTTCCAGACACTAACACCTGGATTGACCTGGCCTACCCCACACTCTCAGGCACTGTGTTACAGACCCTAACACCTGGTTTAATTCAGCCTATACCACACTCACTGACACTGTGTTCCAGACCCAACCCCTGGAATGACCTGGCCTACCCCACACTCTCAAGCACTGTGTTCCAGACACTTACCCCTGGATTAATTCAGCCTCCCCCACTCTCTCAGATACTGTGTTCCAGTCACTAACCCCTGGATCAATCCGGCCTTTTCCACACTCTCAGACACAGTGTTCCAGAACGAACCACTGGATTAATTCAGCCTCCCCCACTCTCTCAGATACTGTGTTCCAGTCACTAACCCCTGGATTGACCTGGCCTACCCCACACTCTCAGGCACTGTGTTACAGACCCTAACCCCTGGATTAATCCGGCCTATCCCACACTCTCTGACACTGTGTTCCAGACATTAACCCCTGTATTAAACCGACCACCACAATTCTCCCAGACACTGTATTCCCGACAATAAACCCTGGATTGATCCGGCCTATCGTACACTCTCAGACACTGTGTTCCAGAACCGAACCACTGGATTAATCCGGCCTATCCCATACTCTCAGACACTGTGTTCCAGACCCTAACCCCCGGATTAATCCGGCCTTTCCCACAATCAAAGGCAATGAGTTCCATACCCTAACCCCTGGATTATTCCCAACTATACCACACTCTAAGGCACTGTGTTCCAGACCCTAACCCCTGCATTAATTCAGCCTGCCCCACACTCTCAGACACAGTGTTCCAGAAACGAACCATTGGATTAATCCGGCCTATCCCACACTCTGTGACACTGTGTTCCAGACCCTAACACTTGTATTAAACCAACCACCACCATTCTCTCAGACACTGTATTCCCGACATTAAACCCTGGATTGACCCAGTTTATCGTACACTCTCAGACACTGTGTTCCAGAACCGAGCCACTGGATTAATCCGACCCATCCCGAAGCACTAAGGCACTGTGTTCCAGACCCTAACCCCTGGATTAATCCGGCCTCCCCACACTCTCAGACACTGTGTTCCAGACATAATCCCTGGATGAATCCGGCCTATTCCTCATTCTCAGGCACTGTTTTCCAGACACTAACCCCTGGATCAATCCGGCCTATATCACACTCTGAGACACAGTGTTCCAGAAACGAACCACTCGATTAATTCAGCCTCCCCCACACTCTCAGGCACAGTGTTACAGTCACTAACACCTGGATTGACCTGGCCTACCCCACACTCTCAGGCACTGTGTTACAGACCCTAACCCCTGGATTAATCCGGCCTATCCCACACTCCCAGGCACTGTGTTACAGACCCTAAACCCTGGAATAATTCAGCCTATCCCACACTCTCTGACACTGTGTTCCAGACACTAACCCCTGTATTAAACCGACCACCACCATTCTCTCAGACACTGTATTCCCGACAATAAACCCTGGATTGACCCGGCCTATCGTACAATCTCAGACATTGTGTTCCAGAACCGAACCACTGGATTAATCTGGCCTATCCCATACTTTCAGACACTGTGTTCCAGACCCTAACACCTGGATTGACCTGGCCTTCCCCACACTCTCAGGCACTGAATTCCATACCCTAACCCCTGGATTATTCCCACCTATACCACACTCTCAGGCACTCTGTTCCAGACCTTAACCCCTGGATTAATCCGGCCAATTCCACACTCTCAGGCACTGTGTTCCAGACCCTAACACCTGGATTGACCTGGCCTACCCCACACTCTCAAGCACTGTGTTCCAGACACTTACCCCTGGATTCATTCAGCCTCCCCCACTCTCTCAGATACTGTGTTCCAGTCACTAACCCCTGGATCAATCCGGCCTATACCACACTCTCAGACACAGTGTTCCAGAAACGAACCACTGGATTAATTCAGCCTCCCCCACTCTCTCAGATACTGTGTTCCAGTCACTAACCCCTGGATTGACCTGGCATACCCCACACTCTCAGGCACTGTGTTACAGACCCTAACCCCTGGATTAATCCGGCCTATCCCACACTCTCTGACACTGTGTTCCAGACATTAACCCCTGTATTAAACCGACCACCACAATTCTTCCAGACACTGTATTCCCGACAATAAACCCTGGATTGATCCGGCCTATCGTACACTCTCAGACACTGTGTTCCATAACCGAGCCACTGGATTAATCCGGTCTATCCCATACTCTCAGACACTGTGTTCCAGACCCTAACCCCCGGATTAATCCGGCCTTTCCCACAATCAAAGGCAATGAATTCCATACCCTAACCCCTGGATTGATCCCACCTATACCACACTCTAAGGCACTGTGTTCCAGCCCTAACCACTGCATTAATTCAGCCTCCCCCACACTCTCAGACACAGTGTTCCAGAAACGAACCATTGGATTAATCCGGCCTATCCCACACTCTGTGACACTGTGTTCCAGACCCTAACACCTGTATTAAACCGACCATCACCATTCTCTCAGACACTGTATTCCCGACAATAAACCCTGGATTGACCCAGCCTATCGTACACTCTCAGACACTGTGTTCCATAACCGAGCCACTGGATTAATCCGGCCTATCCCAAGCACTCAGGCACTGTGTTCAAGACCCTAAACCCTGGATTAATCCTGCCTCCCCACACTCTCAGGCACTGTGTTCCAGAAATAATCCCTGGATGAATCTGGCCTATTCCTCATTCTCAGGCACTGTTTTCCAGACACTTACCCCTGGATCAATGCTGCCTATACCACACTCTCAGACACAGTGTTCCAGAAACGAACCACTGGATTAATCCGGCCTATCCCACACTCTCAGAAACTGTGTTCCAGACCCTAACACCTGGATTGACCTGGCCTACCCCACACTCGCAGGCACTGTGTTCCAGACACTTACCCCTGGATTAATTCAGCCTCCCCCACTCTCTCAGATACTGTGTTCCAGTCACTAACCCCTGGATTGACCTGGCCTATCCCACACTCTCAGGCACTGTGTTACAGACCCTAACCCCTGGATTAATCCGGCCTATCCCACACTCTCCGACACTGTGTTCCAGACATTAACCCCTGTATTAAACGAACACAACAATTCTCCCAGACACTGTATTCCCGACAATAAACCCTGGATTGATCCGGCCTATCGTACACTCTCAGACACTGTGTTCCAGAACCAAACCACTCGATTAATCCAGCCTATCCCATACTCTCAGACACTGTGTTCCAGACCCTAACCCCCGGATTAATCCGGCCTTTCCCACAATCAAAGGCAATGAATTCCATACCCTAGCCCCTGGATTATTCCCACCTAAACCACACTCTAAGGCACTGTGTTCCAGACCCTAACCCCTGGATTAATTCAGCCTCCCCCACACTCTCAGACACAGTGTTCCAGAAACGAACCACTGGATTAATCCAGCCTATCCCACACTCTGTGACACTGTGTTGCAGACCCTAAAACCTGTATTAACCCGACCACCACCATTCTCTCAGACACTGTATTCCCGACAGTAAACCCTGGATTGACCCAGTTTATCGTACACTCTCAGACACTGTGTTCCAGAACCGAGCCACTGGATTTATCCGACCCATCCTGAAGCACTAAGGCACTGTGTTCCAGACCCTAACCCCTGGATTAATCCGGCCTCCCCACACTCTCAGACACTGTGTTCCAGACATAATCCCTGGATGAATCCGGCCTATTCCTCATTCTCAGGCACTGTTTTCCAGACAGTAACCCCTGGATCAATCCGGCCTATACCACACTCTCTGACACAGTGTTCCAGAAACGAACCACTGGATTAATTCAGCCTCCCCCACACTCTCAGATACTGTGTTCCAGTCACTAACACCTGGATTGACCTGGCCTACCCCACACTCTCAGGCACTGTGTTACAGACCCTAACCCCTGGACTAATCCGGCCTATCCCACTCTCTCAGGCACTGTGTTACAGACCCTAAACCCTGGATTGACCCGGCCTATCGTACAATCTCAGACTGTGTTCCAGAACCGAACCACAGGATTAATCTGGCCTATCCCATACTTTCAGACACTGTGTTCCAGACCCTAGCACCTGGATTGGCCTGGCCTTCCCCACACTCTCAGGCACTGAATTCCATACCCTAACCCCTGGATTATTCCCACCGATACCACACTCTCAGCCACTCTGTTCCAGACCTTAACCCCTGGATTAATCCGGCCAATTCCACACTCTCAGGCACTGTGTTCCTGACTCTACCCTCTGGATTAATCCGGCCTATCCCACACTCTCAGGCACTGTGTTCCAGACCCTAACCCTGGATTAATCCCGCCTATCCCTGATGGTCAGGCACTGTGTTCCAGACACTAACCCCTGCATTAATCCAGCCTATCCCACACTCTCAGACACTGTGTTCCATAGCCTAACCCCTGGATTATTCCCACCTATACCACACTCTAAGGCACGCTGTTCCAGACCCTAACCCCTGCATTAATTCAGCCTCCCCCACACTCTCAGACACAGTGTTCCAGAAACGAACCACTGGATTAATCCGGCCTTTCCCACTCTCTGTGACACTGTGTTCCATACCCTAACCCCTGTATTAAACCACCACCATACTCTCAGACACTATATTCCCGACAATAAATCCTGGATTGACCCAGCCTATCGTACACTCTCAGACACTGTGTTCCATAACCGAGCCACTGGATTAATCCGGCCTATCCCAAGCACTCAGGCACTGTGTTCAAGACCGAAACCCTGGATTAATCCTGCCTCCCCACACTCTCAGGCACTGTGTTCCAGACATAATCCCTGGATGAATCCGGCCTATTCCTCATTCTCAGGCACTGTTTTCCAGACACTAACCCCTGGATCAATGCTGCCTATCCCACACTCTCAGACACAGTGTTCCAGAAACGAACCACTGGATTAATCCAGCCTATCCCAAACTCTCAGAAACTGTGTTCCAGACCCTAACACCTGGATTGACCTGGCCTACCCCACACTCTCAGGCACTGTGTTCCAGACACTTACCCCTGGATTAATCCAGCCTCCCCCACTCTCTCAGATACTGTGTTCCAGTCACTAACCCCTGGATCAATCCGGCCTATACCACACTCTCAGACACATTGTTCCAGAAACGACCCACTGGATTAATTCAGCCTCCCCCACTCTCTCAGATACTGTGTTCCAGTCACTAATACCTGGATTGACCTGGCCGACCCCACACTCTCAGGCACTGTGTTACAGACCCTAACCCCTGGATTAATCCAGCCTATCCCACACTCTCTGACACTGTGTTCCAGACACTAACCTCTGCATTAAACTGACAACCACCATTCTCTCAGACACTGTATTCCCGACAATAAACCCTGGATTGACCCGGCCTATCGTACACTCTCAGACACTGTGTTCCAGAACCGAACCACAGGATTAATCCGGCCTATCCCATACCTTCAGACACTGTGTTCCAGACCCTAACACCTGGATTGACCTGGCATTCCCCACACTCTCAGGCACTGAATTCCATACCCTAACCCCTGGATTATTCACACCTATCCCACACTCTCAGGCACTGTGTTCCAGACCCTAACCTCTGGATTAATCCGCCATATCCCACACTCTCAGGCACTGTGTTCCAGACCGTAACCCCTGGATTAATCCGACCTATACAACACTCTCAGGCACAGTGTTCCAGACCCTAGCTCCTGGATAAATTCTGCCTCCCCCACACTCTCAGATAATGTGTTCCAGTCCCTAACATCTGGATTGACCTGGCCTACCCCACACTCTCAGACACTGTGTTACAGACTCTAAACCCTGGATTAATTCAGCCTATACCACACTCTGTGACACTGTGTTCCAGACACTAACCCCTGTATTAAACCGACCACCACCATACTCTCAGACACTGTATTCCCGACAATAAACCCTGGATTGACCCGACCTATCATACACTCTCAGACACTGTGTTCCAGAACCGAACCACAGGATTAATCTGGCCTATCCCATACTTTCAGACACTGTGTTCCAGACCCTAACACCTGGATTGACCTGGCATTACCCACACTCTCAGGCACTGAATTCTTTACCCTAACCCCTGGATTATTCCCACCTATACCACACTCTCAGGCACTCTGTTCCAGACCTTAACCCCTGGAGTAATCCGGCCTATTACACACTCTCAGCCACAGTGTTCCAGACTCTAACCTCTGGATTAATCCGGCCTATCCCACAGTCTCAGACACTGTGTTCCAGACCCTAACCCTGGATTAATCCAGCCTATCCCTGACTGACATGCACTGTGTTCCAGAGCCTAACCCCTGGATTAATCCGGCCTATCCCACACTCTCAGACACTGTTTTCCAGTCCCTAAACCCTGGAATAATTCAGCCTGTCCCACACTCTCAGACAATGTATTCCAGACCGTCAACCCTGGATTGACCTGGCCTATTCCACACTCTCAGGCACTGTATTCCAGACCCTAACCCCTGGATTATTCACACATATCCCACACTCTCAGGCACTGTGTTCCAGACCCTAACCTCTGGATTAATCCGCCATATCCCACACTCTCAGGCACTGTGTTCCAGACCGTAACCCCTGGATTAACCCGGCCTATCCCACTCTCTCAGGCACTGAGTTCCAGGCCGTAAATCCCTGGATTAATCTGGTCTATCCCTGACTCTCAGGCACTCTCTTTCAGACCCTAAACCCTGCATTAATCTGGCCCATCCCATACTCTCAGGCACAGCGTTCCAGACACTAACCCCTGGATTAATCCGGCCTCCCCACACTCTCAGGCACTGTTTTCCAGACACAATCCCTGGATGAACCCGCCTATTCTACATTCTCAGGCACTGTTTTCCAGAACTAACCCCTGGATTAATCCGGCCTATACCACACTCTCTGACACTGTGTTCCAGACACTAACCCCTGTATTAAACCGACCACCACCATACTCTCAGACACTGTATTCCCAACAATAAACCCTGGATTGACCCGGCCTATCATACACTCTCAGACACTGTGTTCCAGACCTTAACACCTGGATTGACCTGGTCTACCCCACACTCTCAGGCACTGTGTTCCAGACCCTAACCCCTGGATTAATTTAGCCTACCCCACACTCTCAGACACTGTGTTCCAGACACTAACACCTGGATTGACCTGGTCTTCCACACACTCTCAGGCACTGTGTTCCAGACCCCCGCCCCCTGGATTAATCCGGCCTATTCCACACTCTCAGACACTGTGTTCCAGACAGTAGCCCCTGGATAAATCTGGCCTCCCCCACACTCTCAGGCACTGTGTTCTAGAGCCTAACCCCTGGATTAATCCGGCCTATCCCACTCTTTCTGACACTGTGTTCCAGACACTAACCCCTGTATTAAACCGACCACCACCATACTCTCAGACACTGTATTCCCGACAATAAACCCTGGATTGACCCGGCCTATCATACACTCTCAGACACTGTGTTCCAGAACCGAACCACTGGATTAATCCGGCCTATCCCATACTCTCAGACACTGTGTTCCAGACCCTAACACCTGGATTAATCCGGCCGAACCCACATTCTCAGACGCTGTGTTCCAGACCCTAACCCCTGGATAACTATGGCCTCCCGCACACTCTCAGGCACTGTGTTCCAGACCCTCACCCTTGGATTGATCCGGCATATCCCATACTCTAAGGCACTATATTCCAGACACTAACACCTGGGTTGACCTGGCCTACCCCACACTCTCAGGCATTCTGTTCCAGACCCGAACCCCTGGATTAATCCAGCCTGTCCCACTCTCTCAGGCACTGTTTTCCAGATCCTAAACCCTCGATTAATTCCAGACCGTCAACCCTGGATTGACCTGGCCTATCCCACACTCTCAGGCACTGTATTCCAGACCCTAACCCCTGGATTATTCACACCTACCCTACACTCTCAGGCACAGTGTTCCAGACCCTAACCTCTGGATTAATCCGCCGTATCCCACACTATCAGACACTGTGTTCCAGAACCTAACCCCTGGATTAATCCGGCCTATCCCACTCTCTCATGCACTGTGTTCCAGACCCTAACCCCTGGATTAATCCGGCCTATCCCACTCTCTCAGGCACTGTGTTCCACGCCATAACCCCTGGATTAATCTGGCCTATCCCTGACTCTCAGGCACTCTCTTTCAGACCCTAAACCCTGCATTAATCTGGCCCATCCCACACGCGTAGAAACTCTATTCCAGACACTAACCCCTGGATTAATCCGCCCTATCCCGCACTTTATGGCACAGCGTTCCAGACACTAACCCCTGGATTGACTGGCCTATTCCACACTCTCAGACACTGTGATCCAGACCCTAACACGCCGATTAATCCAGCCTATCCCAAGCACTCAGGCACTGTGTTCCAGACCGTAACCCCTGGATTAATCCGGCCTCCCCACACTCTCAGGCTCTGTGTTCCAGACATAATCCCTGGATGTATCCGGCCTATCCCACACTCTCAGGCACTGTTTTCCAGACACTAACCCCTGGATTAATCCGGCCTATCGCACACAATCAGGCAATGTGTTCCAGACAATAACCCCTGGATTGACCCGGCCAACCCCACCCTCTCAGACACTGTGTTCCAGACACTAACCCCTAGATTAACCATGCCTACCCCACGCTCTCAGGCACTGTGATCTAGACCCTAACCCCTGGATTAATCCGGCCTATACAACACTCTCAGGCACAGTGTTCCAGACCCTAACTCCTGGATTAATTCTGCCTCCCCCACACTCTCAGATAATGTGTTCCAGTCCCTAACATCTGGATTGACCTGGCCTACCCCACACTCTCAGAGACTGTGTTCCAGACCCTAACCCATGGATTAATCCGAAATATCCCGCACTCTCAGGCACTGCATTCCAGACACTAACCCCTGCATTGACCCGGCATATCCCACAGTCTCAGACACTGTGTTCCTGAATCGAACCACTAGATTAATCCGGCCTATCCCACACTCTCAGAAACTGTGTTCCAGACCCTAACCCATGGATTAATCCGAAATATCCCGCACTCTCAGGCACTGCATTCCAGACACTAACCCCTGCATTGACCCGGCCTATCCCACACTCTCAGGCACTGTGTTCCAGAACGTAACCCCTGGATTAATCCAGCCTATCCCACACCCTGAGGCACTTTGTTCCACACCCTTACCCCTGGATTAATCCAGCCTCCCCCACACTCTCAGGCACTGTGTTCCAGACCCTAACCCCTGGATTAATCCGGCCTATCCCACACTCTCAGGCACTGTGTTCCAGACCATAAACCCTGGATAAATCCGGACTCCCCCACACTCTCAGGCACTGTTTTCCAGACCCTAGCCCCTGGATTAATCCGGCCTATCCCACACTCTCTGACACTGTGTTCCAGACACTAACCTCTGTATTAAACCGACCACCACCATAATCTCAGACACTGTATTCCCGATAGTAAACGCTGGATTGACCCGGCCTATCGTACACTCTCAGACACTGCGTTCCAGAATCGAACCACGGGATTAATCCGGCCTAACCCACATTCTCAGACACTGTGTTCCAGACCCTAACACCTGGATTAATCTGCCCTATCCCGCACACTCTGAAGCACTGTGTTCCAGAGCATAACCCCTGGATTGATCCGGCCTATCCCATACTCTCAGGCACTGTATTCCAGACACTAACACCTGGATTGACCTGGCCTTCCCCACACTCTCAGGCATTCTGTTCCAGACCCTAACCCCTGAATTAATTCAGCCTGTCCCACACTCTCAGACAATATATTCCAGACCCTCAAACCTGGATTGACCCGGCCTATCCCACGCTCTGAGGTACTGTATTCCAGACCCACACCCCTGGACTAAAACAGCCTATCACACACTCACAGGCATTGTGTTCCAGACCCTACCCCTGGATTAATCTGGCCTATTCCACATTCTCAGGCATTGTGTTCCAGACCCTAACCCCTGGATAAATCCGGCCTATCCCACACTCTCAGACACTGTGTTCCACACCCTAACTCCTGGATAAATCCAGCCTCCCCCATACTCTCAGGCAGTGTGTTCCAAAACCTAACCCATGCATTAATCCGGCCTATCCCTCATTCTCAAGCACTGTGTAACAGACCCTAACCGCTGGATTAATCCGGCCTTACCCATACTCTCAGGCACTGTGTTCCAGAGCCTAACCCCTGGATTAAGCCGGCCTAACCCACATTCTCAGACACTGTGTTCCTGACCCTAACCCCTGGATTAATCCGGCCCATCCCAAACTCTCAGACACTCTGTTGCAAACCCTAACCCCTGGATGAATCCGGCCTAACCCACATTCTCAGGCACTATGTTCCAGACACTAACCCCTGGATTGACCCGGCCTATCCCACAGTCTCAGACACTGTGTTCCAGACCCTAACCCCTGGATTAATCCAGCCTATCCCACGCTCTCAGGCACTGTGTTCCAGACCGTAACACCTGGATTGATCCAGCCAATCCCACACACTCAGGCACTATGTTCCAGACCCGAAGCCTTCGATTAATCCAGCCAAACCCACACCCTCAGACACTGTTTTACAGACCCTTAACCCTGGATTATTTCAGACTATCCCACAGTCTCAGACACTGTGTTCCAGACCCTAACCCCTGGATTAATCCAGCCTATCCCACACTCTCAGACACTGTGTTCCAGATTCTAACCCCTGGATTAATCCGGCCTATCCCACTCTCTCAGGCACTGTGCTCCAGACCCTAAATACTTGAATTAATCTGGTCTATCCCACGCTCACAGGCACTTTGTGCCACACCCTAACCCCTGAATTAATCTGGTTTATCCCTGACTCTCGACCACTCTGTTTCAGACCCTAAACCCTGCATTAATCCGGCCTATCCCACACTCTCAGAAACTGTATTACAGACTAAAATCCCTGGATTAATCTGGTCTATCCCACGCTCTCAGGCACTTTGTTCCACACCCTAACCCATGGATTAATCCAGCCTCGCCCACATTCTCAGGCAGTGTGTTCCAGAACATAACCCCTGGAATAATCCGGCCTATCCCAATCTCTAAGGCACTGTGTTCCAGACCCTCTTACCTGAATTAATTCAGCCTCCCGCACACTCTCAGGCACTGTATTCCAGAGCCTAACCCCTGGATTAATCTGGCCTATCCCACATTCTCAGACACTGTGTTCCAGACCCTAACCCTTGGATTAATCCGGCCTATCCCACATTCTCAGGCACTGTGTTCCAGACCCGAACCCTTGGATTAATCCGGCCTAACCCACATTCTCAGACACTGTGTTCCAGACCCTAACCCCTGAATTAATCTGGCCTATCCCTGACTCTCAGCCACTCTGTTTCGGACCCTAAACCCTGCATTAATCTGGCCCATCTCACACTCTCAGAAACTGTATTACAGACTAAAATCCCTGGATTAATCCGCCCTATCCCACACTCTCAGGCACTGTATTCCAAACCCTAACACCTGGATTAATCCGGCCTATCCCACATTCTCAGGCACTGTGTTCCAGACCCAAACCCTTGGATTAATCCGGCCTAACCCACATTCTCAGACACTGTGTTCCAGACCCTAACCCCTGAATTAATCTGGCCTATCCCTGACTCTCAGCCACTCTGTTTCGGACCCTAAACCCTGCATTAATCTGGCCCATCCCACACTCTCAGAAACTGTATTACAGACTAAAATCCCTGGATTAATCCGCCCTATCCCACACTCTCAGGCACTGTATTCCAAAGCCTAACACCTGGATTAATCCGGCCAATCCCACACTCTCAGGCACTGTGTTCCAGACCCTAAGCCTTCGATTAATCCAGCCAAACCCATACTCTCAGACACTGTGTTCCAGACACTAACCCCTGGATTAATCCGGTGTATCGCACACTTTCAGGCACTGTGTTCCAGACCCTAACCCCTGGATTAATCCATCCATCCCCACACTCTCAGGCAGTATGTTCCAAAACCTAACACGTGGATTACTCCAGCCTATCCCACATTCTCAAGCACTGTGTTCCAGACCCTAACCCTGGATTAATCCAGCCTATCCCTGACTGTCATGCACTGTGTTCCAGAGCCTAACCCCTGGATTAATCCGGCCTATCCCACACTCTCAGACACTGTTTTCCAGTCCCTAAACCCTGGAATAATTCAGCCTATCCCACTCTCTCTGACACTGTGTTCCAGACACTAACCCCTGTATTAAACCGACCACCACGATACTCTCAGACACTGTATTCCCGACAATAAACCCTGGATTGACCCAGCCTATCGTACACTCTCAGACACTGTGTTCCAGAAACAAACCACTGGCTTAATCTGGCCTATCCCACATTCTCAGACACTGTGTTCCAGACCCTAACACCTGGATTAATCCGGCCGAACCCACATTCTCAGGCACTGTGTTCCAGACTCTAACCCCTGGATTAATCCGGCCTATCCCATACTCTCAGGTACTATATTCCAGAGACTAACACCTGGATTGACCTGGCCTACCTCACACTCTCAGGCATTCTGATCCAGACCCTAACCCCTGGATTAATCCAGCCTGTCCCACACTCTCAGACAATGTATTCCAGACCGTCAACCCTGGATTGACCTGGCCTATTCCACACTCTCAGGCACTGTATTCCAGACCCTAACCCCTGGATTATTCACACCTATCCCACACTCTCAGGCACTGTGTTCCAGACCCTAACCTCTGGATTAATCCGCCATATCCCACACTCTCAGGCACTGTGTTCCAGACCGTAACCCCTGGATTAACCCGGCCTATCCCACTCTCTCAGGCACTGTGTTCCAGGCCGTAAATCCCTGGATTAATCTGGTCTATCCCTGACTCTCAGGCACTCTCTTTCAGACCCTAAACCCTGCATTAATCTGGCCCATCCCATACTCTCAGGCACAGCGTTCCAGACACTAACCCCTGGATTAATCCGGCCTCCCCACACTCTCAGGCACTGTTTTCCAGACACAATCCCTGGATGAACCCGCCTATTCTACATTCTCAGGCACTGTTTTCCAGACACTAACCCCTGGATTAATCCGGCCTATACCACACTCTCTGACACTGTGTTCCAGACACTAACCCCTGTATTAAACCGACCACCACCATACTCTCAGACACTGTATTCCCAACAATAAACCCTGGATTGACCCGGCCTATCATACACTCTCAGACACTGTGTTCCAGACCTTAACACCTGGATTGACCTGGCCTACCCCACACTCTCAGGCACTGTGTTCCAGACCCTAACCCCTGGATTAATTTAGCCTACCCCACACTCTCAGACACTGTGTTCCAGACACTAACACCTGGATTGACCTGGTCTTCCACACACTCTCAGACACTGTGTTCCAGACCCTCGCCCCCTGGATTAATCCGGCCTATTCCACACTCTCAGACACTGTGTTCCAGACAGTAGCCCCTGGTTAAATCTGGCCTCCCCCACACTCTCAGGCACTGTGTTCTAGAGCCTAACCCCTGGATTAATCCGGCCTATCCCACTCTCTCTGACACTGTGTTCCAGACACTAACCCCTGTATTAAACCGACCACCACCATACTCTCAGACACTGTATTCCCGACAATAAACCCTGGATTGACCCGGCCTATCATACACTCTCAGACACTGTGTTCCAGAACCGAACCACTGGATTAATCCGGCCTATCCCATACTCTCAGACACTGTGTTCCAGACCCTAACACCTGGATTAATCCGGCCGAACCCACATTCTCAGACGCTGTGTTCCAGACCCTAACCCCTGGATAACTATGGCCTCCCGCTCACTCTCAGGCACTGTGTTCCAGACCCTCACCCTTGGATTGATCCGGCATATCCCATACTCTAAGGCACTATATTCCAGACACTAACACCTGGGTTGACCTGGCCTACCCCACACTCTCAGGCATTCTGTTCCAGACCCGAACCCCTGGATTAATCCAGCCTGTCCCACTCTCTCAGGCACTGTTTTCCAGATCCTAAACCCTCGATTAATTCCAGACCGTCAACCCTGGATTGACCTGGCCTATCCCACACTCTCAGGCACTGTATTCCAGACCCTAACCCCTGGATTATTCATACCTACCCTACACTCTCAGGCACAGTGTTCCAGACCCTAACCTCTGGATTAATCCGCCGTATCCCACACTATCAGACACTGTGTTCCAGAACCTAACCCCTGGATTAATCCGGCCTATCCCACTCTCTCATGCACTGTGTTCCAGACCCTAACCCCTGGATTAATCCGGCCTATCCCACTCTCTCAGGCACTGTGTTCCACGCCATAACCCCTGGATTAATCTGGCCTATCCCTGACTCTCAGGCACTCTCTTTCAGACCCTAAACCCTGCATTAATCTGGCCCATCCCACACGCGTAGAAACTCTATTCCAGACACTAACCCCTGGATTAATCCGCCCTATCCCGCACTTTATGGCACAGCGTTCCAGACACTAACCCCTGGATTGACTGGCCTATCCCACACTCTCAGACACTGTGTTCCAGACACTAACCTCTGTATTAAACCGACCACCACCATAATCTCAGACACTGTATTCCCGATAGTAAACGCTGGATTGACCCGGCCTATCGTACACTCTCAGACACTGCGTTCCAGAATCGAACCACGGGATTAATCCGGCCTAACCCACATTCTCAGACTCTGTGTTCCAGACCCTAACACCTGGATTAATCTGCCCTATCCCGCACACTCTGAAGCACTGTGTTCCAGAGCATAACCCCTGGATTGATCCGGCCTATCCCATACTCTCAGGCACTGTATTCCAGACACTAACACCTGGATTGACCTGGCCTTCCCCACACTCTCAGGCATTCTGTTCCAGACCCTAACCCCTGGATTAATTCAGCCTGTCCCACACTCTCAGACAATATATTCCAGACCCTCAAACCTGGATTGACCCGGCCTATCCCACGCTCTGAGGTACTGTTTTCCAGACCCAAACCCCTGGACTAAAACAGCCTATCACACACTCACAGGCATTGTGTTCCAGACCCTACCCCTGGATTAATCTGGCCTATTCCACATTCTCAGGCATTGTGTTCCAGACCCTAACCCCTGGATAAATCCGGCCTATCCCACACTCTCAGACACTGTGTTCCACACCCTAACCCCTGGATTAATCCAGCCTCCCCCATACTCTCAGGCAGTGTGTTCCAAAACCTAACCCATGCATTAATCCGGCCTATCCCTCATTCTCAAGCACTGTGTAACAGACCCTAACCGCTGGATTAATCCGGCCTTACCCATACTCTCAGGCACTGTGTTCCAGAGCCTAACCCCTGGATTAAGCCGACCTAACCCACATTCTCAGACACTGTGTTCCTGACCCTAACCCCTGGATTAATCCGGCCCATCCCACACTCTCAGACACTCTGTTGCAAACCCTAACCCCTGGATGAATCCGGCCTAACCCACATTCTCAGGCACTATGTTCCAGACACTAACCCCTGGATTGACCCGGCCTATCCCACAGTCTCAGACACTGTGTTCCAGACCCTAACCCCTGGATTAATCCAGCCTATCCCACGCTCTCAGGCACTGTGTTCCAGACCGTAACACCTGGATTGATCCAGCCAATCCCACACACTCAGGCACTATGTTCCAGACCCGAAGCCTTCGATTAATCCAGCCAAACCCACACCCTCAGACACTGTTTTACAGACCCTTAACCCTGGATTATTTCAGACTATCCCACAGTCTCAGACACTGTGTTCCAGACCCTAACCCCTGGATTAATCCAGCCTATCCCACACTCTCAGACACTGTGTTCCAGATTCTAACCCCTGGATTAATCCGGCCTATCCCACTCTCTCAGGCACTGTGCTCCAGACCCTAAATCCTTGAATTAATCTGGTCTATCCCACGCTCACAGGCACTTTGTTCCACACCCTAACCCCTGGATTAATCTGGTTAATCCCTGATTCTCAGCCACTCTGTTTCAGACCCTAAACCCTGCATTAATCCGGCCTATCCCACACTCTCAGAAACTGTATTCCAGACCAAAACCCCTGGATTAATCTGGTCTATCCCACGGTCTCAGGCACTTTGTTCCACACCCTAACCCATGGATTAATCCAGCCTCGCCCACATTCTCAGGCAGTGTGTTCCAGAACATAACCCGTGGATTAATCCGGCCTATCCCACACTCTCAGGCACTGTGTTCCAGATCCTAACCCCTGGAATAATCCGGCCTATCCCAATCTCTAAGGCACTGTGTTCCAGACCCTCTTACCTGAATTAATTCAGCCTCCCGCACACTCTCAGGCACTGTATTCCAGAGCCTAACCCCTGGATTAATCTGGCCTATCCCACATTCTCAGACACTGTGTTCCAGACCCTAACCCCTGAATTAATCTGGCCAATCCCTGACTCTCAGCCACTCTGTTTCGGACCCTAAACCCTGCATTAATCTGGCCCATCCCACACTCTCAGAAACTGTATTACAGACTAAAATCCCTGGATTAATCCGCCCTATCCCACACTCTCAGGCACTGTATTCCAAACCCTAACACCTGGATTAATCCGGCCTATCCCACATTCTCAGGCACTGTGTTCCAGACCCGAACCCTTGGATTAATCCGGCCTAACCCACATTCTCAGACACTGTGTTCCAGACCCTAACCCCTGAATTAATCTGGCCTATCCCTGACTCTCAGCCACTCTGTTTCGGACCCTAAACCCTGCATTAATCTGGCCCATCCCACACTCTCAGAAACTGTATTACAGACTAAAATCCCTGGATTAATCCGCCCTATCCCACACTCTCAGGCACTGTATTCCAAAGCCTAACACCTGGATTAATCCGGCCAATCCCACACTCTCAGGCACTGTGTTCCAGACCCTAAGCCTTCGATTAATCCAGCCAAACCCATACTCTCAGACACTGTGTTCCAGACACTAACCCCTGGATTAATCCGATGTATCGCACACTTTCAGGCACTGTGTTCCAGACCCTAACCCCTGAATTAATCTGGCCATCCATCCCTACACTCTCAGGCAGTATGTTCCAAAACCTAACCCGTGGATTACTCCGGCCTATCCCACATTCTCAAGCACTGTGTTCCAGACCCTAACCCCTGGATTAATCCGGCCTCACCCACACTCTCAGACACTGTGTTCCAGACACTAACCCCTGAATTAATCTGGCCTATCCCTGACTCTCAGCCACTCTGTTTCAGACCCTAAACCCTGCATTAATCTGGCCCATCCCACACTCTCAGAAACTGTATTACAGACTAAAACACCTGGATTAATCCGGCCAATCCCACACTCTCATGCACTGTGTTTCAGACGCTAAGCCTTCAATTAATCCAGCCAAACCCACACTCTCAGACACTGTGTTCCAGACCCTAACCCCTGGATTAATCCGGCGTATCGCACACTTTCAGACACTGTGTTCCAGACCCTAACAGTGGATTAATCCGGCCTATCCCACACTCTCAGGCACTTTGTTCTACACCCTAACCCCTGGATTAATCCGTCCTCCCCCACACTCACAGGCACTGTGTTCCAGAGCCTAACCACTGGATTAAGCCGGCGTAATGCACATTCTCAGACACTGTGTTCCAGACCCTAACCCCTGGATTATTCCGGCCGAACCCACATTCTCAGACACTGTGTTCCAGACCCTAACCCCTGGATTAATCCTGCCTCCCCACACTCTCAGGCACTGTGTTCCAGACACTAACCCCAGCATTAAACCGACCACCACCATACTCTCTGGAACTGTGTTCAAGACATAATCCCTATATGAATCTGCCCTATCCCACACTCTCAGGCACTGTTTTCCCGACCCTAACCCCTGGATTGACCTGTCTTATCCCAATCTCTCAGGTACTGTGTTCCAGACCCTAACCCCTGTATTAATTCGGCCTCCCGCACACTCTCAGGCACTTTGTTCCAGAGCCTTACATCTGGATGGACCTGGCCTTCCCCACACTCTCAGACACTGTGTTCCAGAACGTAGCCGCTGGATTAATCCGGCCTATCATACACTCTCAGGCACTGTGTTCCAGACCCTAACCCCTGGATTAATCCAGCAGAACCCACACCCTCAGACACTGTTTTACAGATTCTAACCGCTGGATTATTCCGGCCATTCCCACTCTCTCAGGCACTGTGCTCCAGACCCTAAATCTTTGAATTAATCTGGTCTATCCCACGCTCTCAGGCACTTTGTTCCACACCCTAACCCCTGGATTAATCTGGTTTATCCCTGACTCTCAGCCACTCTGTTTCAGACCCTAAACCCTGCATTAATCCGGCCTATCCCACACTCTCAGAAACTGTATTCCAGACCAAAACCCCTGGATTAATCTGCCCTATCCCATACTCTCAGACACTGTGTTCCAGAACCTAACCCCTGGATTAATCCGGCCTATCGCACACTCTCAGGCACTGTGTTCCAGACCCTAACCGTGGATAAATCCGGCCTATCCCACACTCTCAGGCACTTTGTTCCACACCCTAACCCCTGGATTAATCCAGCCTCCCCCACACTCTCAGACAGTGTGTTCCAAAACCTAACCCGGATTAATCCGGCCTATCCCACATTCTCAAGCAGTGTGTACCAGACCCTAACCGCTGGATTAATCCGGCCTCACCCATACTCTCAGGCACTGTTTTCCTGACCCTAACCCCTGGATGTTTCCGGCCCATCCCACACTCTCAGACACTGTGTTCCAAACCCTAACCCCTGGATGAATCCGCCTAACCGACATTCTCAGACACTGTGTTCCAGAACCTAACCCCTGGATTAATCCAGCCTATCCCACACTCTCAGGCACTGTGTTCCAGAGTCTAACACCTGGATTAATCCAGCCAATCCCACACACTCAGGCACTATGTTCCAGACCCGAAGCCTTCGATTAATCCAGCCAAACCCACACCCTCAGACACTGTTTTACAGACCCTTAACCCTGGATTATTTCAGCCTATCCCACACTCTCAGACATTGTGTTCCAGATTCTAACCCCTGGATTAATCCGACCTATCCCACTCTCTCAGCTATGTGTTCCAGTCCCTGAATCCTTGAATTAATCTGGTCTATCTCAGGCAATTTGTTCCACACCCTAACCCATGGATTAATCCAGCCTCCCCCACATTCTCAGGCAGTGTGTTCCAGAACATAACCCGTGGATTAATCCGGTTTATCCCACACTCTCAGGCACTGTGTTCCAGATCCTAACCCCTGGAATAATCTGGCCTATCCCAATCTCTAAGGCACTGTGTTCCAGACCCTCTTACCTGAATTAATTCAGCCGCCCGAACATTCTCAGACACTGTATTCCAGACCCTAACCCTTGGATTAATCCGGCCTAACCCACATCCTCAGACACTGTGTTCCAGACACTAACCCCTGGATTAATCCGGCCTATCCCACTCTCTCAGACACTGTGTTCCAGGCCATAACCCCTGATTAATCTGGCCTATCCCTGACTTTCAGCCACTCTGTTTCAGACCCTAAACCCTGCATTAATCTGGCCCATCCCACACTCTCAGGAACTGTATTACGGACTAAAACCCCTCGATTAATCCGCCCTATCCCACACTCTCAGGCACTGTATTCCAAACCCTAACACCTGGATTAATCCGGCCAACCCCACACTCTCAGGCAATGTGTTCCAGACACTAACCCCTGGATTAATCCGGGGTATCGCACACTTTCAGGCACTGTGTTCCAGACCCTAACAGTGGATTAATCCGGTCTATCCCACACTCTCAGGCACTTTGTTCTACACCCTAACCCCTGGATTAATCCGGCCTATCCCACACTCTCAGGCACTGTGTTCCACACCCTAACCCCTGGATTAATCCAGCCTCCCCCACACTCTCAGGCACTGTGTTCCAGAGCCTAACCCCTGGATTAATCCGGCCAAACAAACATTCTCAGACACTGTGTTACAGACCCTAACCCCTCGATTAATTCAGCCTATCCCACACTCTCTGACACTGTGTTCCAGACACTAACCCCTGTATTAAACCGACCACCACCATTCTCTCAGACACTGTATTCCCGACAATAAACCTGGATTGATCCGGCCTATCGTACACTCTCAGATACAGTATTCCAGAACCGAACCACTGGATTAATCCGGCCTATCCCATACTCTCAGACACTGTGTTCCAGACCCTAACACCTGGATTAATCCGCCCTGTCCCGCACTCTCAGGCACTGCGTTCCAGACACTAAACCCTGGATTGACCCGGCCTATCCCACAGTCTCAGACACTGTGTTCCAGACCCTAACACCTGGATTAATCTGGCCTATCTCTGACTCTCAGGCACTGTGTTCCAGACCCTAAAGCCTGCATTAATCTGGCCTATCCCACACCCTCAGACACTATGTTCCAGACACTAACCCCTGGATTAATCTGGCCTATCGCACACTCTCAGGCAGTGTGTTCCTGACCCTAATCCCTGGATTAAACTGGCCTATCCCACACTCTCAGGCACTGTGTTCCAGACCCTAACCCCTGGATTAATCCAGCCTCCCCCATATTCTCAGGCAGTGTGTTCCAAAACATAATCCATGGATTAATCCGGCCTATCCCACACTCTCAGGCACTGTGTTCCAGATCCTAACCCCTGGATTAATCCGGCCTATCCCACACTCTCAGGCACTGTGTTCCAGACCCTAACCCTTGGATTAATCCGGCCTAACCCACATTCGCAGACACTGTGTTCCAGACCCTAACCCCTGGATTAATCCGGCCTATCCCAATCTCTAAGGCACTGTGTTCCAGACCATCATACCTGCATTAATTCAGCCTCCCGCACTGTGTTCCAGAGCCTAACCCCTGCATTAATTCGGCCTAACCCACCTCCTTAGACACTGTGTTCCAGACCCTAACCCTTGGATTAATCCGGCCTATCCCACATTCTCAGACACTGTGTTCCAGACCCTAACCCTTGGATTAATCCGGCCTATCCCACATTCTCAGACACTGTGTTCCAGGCCATAACCCCTGGATTAATCTGGACTATCCCTGACTCTCAGCCACTTGTTTCACACCCCAAACCATGCATTAATCTGGCCCATCCCACACTCTCAGAAACTGTATTCTAGACGCAAAACCCCTGGATTAATCCGCCCTATTCCATACTCTCAGACACTGTGTTCCAGACACTAACCCCTGGATTAACCGGGCCTACCCCACACTCTCAGGCACTGTGTTCCAGAACGTAACCCCTGGATTAATCCGGCCTATCCCACACTCTCAGGCACTGTATTCCAGACCCTAACAACTGGATTAATCCAGCCTCCCCCACACTCTCAGGCACTGTGTTCCAGACCCTAACCTCTGGATTAATCCGGCGAACCCCACACTCTCAGGCACTGTGTTCCAGACCCTAACACCTGGATTAATCCAGTCTATCCCACACTCTCCGGCACTGTGTTCCAGATTCTAACCCCTGGATAAATCCGGCCTATCCCACTCTCCCAGGCACTGTGCTCCAGACCCTAAATCCTTGAATTAATCTGGTCTATCCCACGCTCTCAGGCACTTTGTTCCACACCCTAACCCCTAGATTAATCTGGTTTACCCCTGACTCTCAACCACTCTGTTTCAGACCCTAAACCCTTCATTAATCTGGACTATCCCACACTCTCAGAAACTTTATTCCAGACCAAAACCCCTGAATTAATCTGCCCTATCCCATACTCTCAGACACTGTGTTCCAGACCCTAACCCCTGGATTAATCCGGCCTATCGCACACTCTCAGGCACTGTGTTCCAGACCCTAACCGTGGATAAATCCGGCCTATCCCACACTCTCAGGCACTTTGTTCCACACCCTAACCCCTGGATTAATCCAGCCTCCCCCACACTCTCAAACAGTGTGTTCCAAAACCTAACCCGTGGATTAATCCGGCCTATCCCACATTCTCAAGCACTGTGTACCAGAACATAACTGCTGGATTAATCCGGCCTCACCCACACTCTCAGGCACTGTGTTCCAGAGCCTAACCCCTGGATTAAGCCGGCCTAACCCACATTCTCAGACACTGTGTTCCAGACCCTAACCCCTGTATTAACCTGGCCTATCCCACACTCTCAGGCACTGTGTTCCTGACCCTTACGCCTGGATTAATCCGGCCCATCCCACACTCTCAGACACTGTGTTCCAAACCCTAACCCCTGGATGATTCCGGCCAAACTCACATTCTCAGACACTGTGTTCCAGACCCTAACCCCTGGATTACTCCAGCCTATCCCACACTCTCAGGCACTGTGTTCCAGACCCTAACACCTGGATTAATCCAGACAATCCCACACACTCAGGCACTGTGTTCCAGCCCCGAAGCCTTCGATAAATCCAGCCAAACCCACACCCTCAGACACTGTTTTACAGACCCTTAATCCTGGATTATTTCAGCCTATCTCACACTCTCAGACACTGTGTTTCAGATTCCTACCCCTGGATTAATCCGGCCTATCCCATTCTCTCAGGCACTGTGTTCCAGACCCTGAATCCTTGAATTAATCCGGTCTATCCCACTCTCTCAGGCACTTTGTTCCACACCCTAACCCCTGGATTAATCCAGCCACTCTGTTTCAGACCCTAAACCCTGCATTAATCTGGCCCAATCCACACTCTCAGAAACTGTATTACAGATTAAAACCCCTGGATTAATCCGCCCTATTCCATACTCTCAGACACTGTGTTCCAGACACTAACCCCTGGATTAACTGGGCCAACCCCACACTCTCAGGCACTGTATTCCAGACCTTAACACCTGGATTAATCCGGCCAATCCCACACTGTCAGGCAGTGTGTTCCTGACCCTAAACCTTCGATTAATCCAGCCAAACCCACAACCTCAGACACTGTGTTCCAGATCCTAACCCCTGGATTAATCTGGCCGATCCCACACTCTCAGGCACTTTGTTCCACACTCTAACCCCTGGATTAATCCAGCCTCCCCCACACTCTCAGGCACTGTGTTCCAGACCCTAACCCTTGGATTAATCCGGCCTAACCCACATTCGCAGACACTGTGTTCCAGACCCTAACCCCTGGATTAATCCGGCCTATCCCAATCTCTAAGGCACTGTGTTCCAGACCATCATACCTGCATTAATTCAGCCTCCCGCACACTCTCAGGCACTGTGTTCCAGAGCCTAACCCCTGCATTAATTCGGCCTAACCCACCTCCTTAGACACTGTGTTCCAGACCCTAACCCTTGGATTAATCCGGCCTATCCCACATTCTCAGACACTGTGTTCCAGGCCATAACCCCTGGATTAATCTGGCCTATCCCTGACTCTCAGCCACTCTGTTTCACACCCTAAACCCTGCATTAATCTGGCCCATCCCACACTCTCAGAAACTGTATTCCAGACCCAAATCCCCTGGATTAATCCGCCCTATTCCATACTCTCAGACACTGTGTTCCAGGCACTAACCCCTGGGTTAATTCGGCCGAACACATCTCCTTAGACATTGTGTTCCAGACCCTAACCCTTGGATTAATCCGGCCTAACCTGGATTAACCGGGCCTACCCCACACTCTCAGGTACTGTGTTCCAGAACGTAACCCCTGGATTGATCCGGCCTATCCCACACTCTCAGGCACTGTAATCCAGACCCTAACACCTCGATTAATCCGGTCAAACCCACACCCTCAGACATTATGTTCCAGACACTAACCCTTGGATTAATCCAGTCTATCCCACACTCTCAGGCACTGTGTTCCAGACACTAACCCCTGGATTAATCCGGCCTATCCCACTCTCTCAGGCACTGTGTTCCAGGCCATAACCCCTGGATTAATCTGGCCTATCCCTGACGCTCAGCCACTCTGTTTCACACCCCAAACCATGCATTAATCTGGCCCATCCCACACTCTCAGAAACTGTATTCCAGACGCAAAACCCCTGGATTAATCCGCCCTATTCCATACTCTCAGACACTGTGTTCCAGACACTAACCCCTGGATTAACCGGGCCTACCCCACACTCTCAGGCACTGTGTTCCAGAACGTAACCCCTGGATTAATCCGGCCTATCCCACACTCTCAGGCACTGTATTCCGGACCCTAACACCTGGATTAATCCGGCCAAACCTACACCCTCAGACACTGTGTTCCAGACACAAACCCCTGGATTAATCTGGCCTATCGCACACTCTCAGAAACTGTATTACAGACCAAAACGCCTGGATTAATCCGCCCTATTCCATACTCTCAGACACAGTGTTCCAGACCCTAACCCCTGGATTAATCTGGCCTATCCCACACTCTTAGGCACTTTGTTCCACACCCTAACCCCTGGATTAATCCAGCATCCCCCACACTCTCAGGCAGTGTGTTCCAAAACGTAACCCGTAGATTATTCCGGCCTATCCCACATTCTCAAGCACTGTGTTCCAGACCCTAACCCCTGGATTAATCCAGCCTCCCCCACACTCTCAGGCACTGTGTTCCAGACCCTAACCTCTGGATTAATCCGGCGAACCCCACACTCTCAGGCACTGTGTTCCAGACCCTAACACCTGGATTAATCCAGTCTATCCCACACTCTCCGGCACTGTGTTCCAGATTCTAACCCCTGGATAAATCCGGCCTATCCCACTCTCTCAGGCACTGTGCTCCAGACCCTAAATCCTTGAATTAATCTGGTCTATCCCACGCTCTCGGGCACTTTGTTCCACACCCTAACCCCTAGATTAATCTGGTTTATCCCTGACTCTCAGCCACTCTGTTTCAGACCCTAAACCCTGCATTAATCTGGCCTATCCCACACTCTCAGAAACTATATTCCAGACCAAAACCCATGAATTAATCTGCCCTATCCCATACTCTCAGACACTGTGTTCCAGACCCTAACCCCTGGATTAATCCGGCCTATCGCACACTCTCAGGCACTTTGTTCCACACCCTAACCCCTGGATTAATCCAGCCTCCCCCACACTCTCAAACAGTGTGTTCCAAAACCTAACCCGTGGATTAATCCGGCCTATCCCACATTCTCAAGCA
Organism: Chiloscyllium plagiosum; assembly: GCF_037043375.1. Taxonomy (NCBI): domain Eukaryota; kingdom Metazoa; phylum Chordata; class Chondrichthyes; order Orectolobiformes; family Hemiscylliidae; genus Chiloscyllium; species Chiloscyllium plagiosum. The sequence continues at coordinate 103,081,227 of NW_028270151.1, read as the reverse complement.
CTGTGTACCAGAACATAACTGCTGGATTAATCCGGCCTCACCCACACTCTCAGGCACTGTGTTCCAGAGCCTAACCCCTGGATTAAGCCGGCCTAACCCACATTCTCAGACACTGTGTTCCAGACCCTAACCCCTGTATTAACCTGGCCTATCCCACACTCTCAGGCACTGTGTTCCTGACCCTTATGCCTGGATTAATCCGGCCCATCCCACACTCTCAGACACTGTGTTCCAAACCCTAACCCCTGGATGATTCCGGCTTAACTCACATTCTCAGACACTGTGTTCCAGACCCTAACCCCTGGATTACTCCAGCCTATCCCACACTCTCAGGCACTGTGTTCCAGACCCTAACACCTTGATTAATCCAGACAATCCCACACACTCAGGCACTGTGTTCCAGCCCCGAAGCCTTCGATTAATCCAGCCAAACCCACACCCTCAGACACTGTTTTACAGACCCTTAATCCTGGATTATTTCAGCCTATCCCACACTCTCTGACACTGTGTTTCAGATTCTAACCCCTGGATTAATCCGGCCTATCCCATTTTCTCAGGCACTATGTTCCAGACCCTGAATCCTTGAATTAATCCGGTCTATCCCACCCTCTCAGGCACTTTGTTCCACACCCTAACCCCTGGATTAATCCAGCCACTCTGTTTCAGACCCTAAACCCTGCATTAATCTGGCCCATTCCAAACTCTCAGAAACTGTATTACAGACTAAAACCCCTGAATTAATCCGCCCTAGTACATACTCTCAGACACTGTGTTCCAGACACTAACCCCTGGATTAACTGGGCCTACCCCACACTCTCAGGCACCGTATTCCAGACCCTAACACCTGGCATAATCCGGCCAATCCCACACTGTCAGGCAGTGTGTTCCTGACCCTAAACCTTCGATTAATCCAGCCAAACCCACAACCTCAGACACTGTGTTCCAGATCCTAACCCCTGGATTAATCTGGCCTATCCCACACTCTCAGGCACTTTGTTCCACACTCTAACCCCTGGATTAATCCAGCCTCCCCCACACTCTCAGACACTGTGTTCCAAAACCTAACCCTTGGATTAATCTGGCCTATCCCACATTCTCAGGTACTGCGTTCCAGACCCTAACCCCTGGATTAATCCGGCCAATCCCACACTCTCAGGCACTGTGTTCCAGACCCTAACCTCTGGATTAATCCGGCGAACCCCACACTCTCAGGCACTGTGTTCCAGACCCTAAAACCTGGATTAATCCAGTCTATCCCACACTCTCCGGCACTGTGCTCCAAACCCTAAATCCTTGAATTAATCTGGTCTATCCCACGCTCTCAGGCACTTTGTTCCACACCCTAACCCCTAGATTAATCTGGTTTATCCCTGACTCTCAGCCACTCTGTTTCAGACCCTAAACCCTGCATTAATCTGGCCTATCACACACTCTCAGAAACTATATTCCAGACCAAAACCCCTGGATTAATCTGCCCTATCCCATACTCTCAGACACTGTGTTCCAGACCCTAACCCCTGGATTAATCCGGCCTATCGCACACTCTCAGGCACTGTGTTCCAGACCCTAACCGTGGATAAATCAGGCCTATCCCACACTCTCAGGCACTTTGTTCCACACCCTAACCCCTGGATTAATCCAGCCTCCCCCACACTCTCAAACAGTGTGTTCCAAAACCTAACCCGTAGATTAATCCGGCCTATCCCACATTCTCAAGCACTGTGTACCAGAACATAACTGCTGGATTAATCCGGCCTCACCCACACTCTCAGGCACTGTGTTCCAGAGCCTAACCCCTGGATTAAGCCGGCCTAACCCACATTCTCAGACACTGTGTTCCAGATCCTAACCCCTGGATTAACCTGGCCTATCCCACACTCTCAGGCACTGTGTTCCTGACCCTTATGCCTGGATTAATCCGGCCCATCCCACACTCTCAGACACTGTGTTCCAAACCCTAACACCTGGATGATTCCGGCTTAACTCACATTCTCAGACACTGTGTTCCAGACCCTAACCCCTGGATTACTCCAGCCTATCCCACACTCTCAGGCACTGTGTTCCAGACCCTAACACCTGGATTAATCCAGACAATCCCACACACTCAGGCACTGTGTTCCAGCCCCGAAGCCTTCGATTAATCCAGCCAAACCCACATTCTCAGACACTGTGTTTCAGATTCTAACCCCTGGATTAATCCGGCCTATTATTCTCTCAGGCACTGTGTTCCAGACCCTGAATCCTTGAATTAATCTGGTCTATCCCACATTCTCAGGTACTGCGTTCCAGACCCTAACCCCTGGATTAATCCGGCCAATCCCACACCCTCAGACACTGTTTTACAGACCCTTAATCCTGGATTATTTCAGCCTATCCCACACTCTCAGACACTGTGTTTCAGATTCTAACCCCTGGATTAATCCGGCCAATCCCATTCTCTCAGGCACTGTGTTCCAGACCCTGAATCCTTGAATTAATCCGGTCTATCCCACCCTCTCAGGCACTTTGTTCCACACCCTAACCCCTGGATTAATCCAGCCACTCTGTTTCAGACCCTAAACCCTGCATTAATCTGGCCCAATCCACACTCTCAGAAACTGTATTACAGACTAAAACCCCTGGATTAATCCGCCCTATTCCATACTCTCAGACACTGTGTTCCAGACACTAACCCCTGGATTAACTGGGCCTACCCCACACTCTCAGGCACTGTATTCCAGACCCTAACACCTGGATTAATCCGGCCAATCCCACACTGTCAGGCAGTGTGTTCCTGACCCTAAACCTTCGATTAATCCAGCCAAACCCACAACCTCAGACACTGTGTTCTAGATCCTAACCTCTGGATTAATCTGGCCTATCCCACACTCTCAGGCACTTTGTTCCACACTCTAACCCCTGGATTAATCCAGCCTCCCCCACACTCTCAGACACTGTGTTCCAAAACCTAACCCGTGGATTAATCTGGCCTATCCCACATTCTCAGGTACTGCGTTCCAGACCCTAACCCCTGGATTAATCCGGCCAATCCCACACCCTCAGACACTGTTTTACAGACCCTAAACCCTGGATTAATTCCGCCTATCCCACACACTGTGACACTGTGTTCCAGACACTAACCCCTGTATTAAACCGACCACCACCATTCCCTCAGACACTGTGTTCCCGACAATAAACCCTGGATTGACCCGGCCTATCGTACACTCTCAGACACAGTATTCCAGAACCGAACCACTGGATTAAGACGGCCTATCCCACACTCTCAGACACTGTGTTCCAGACCCAAACACCTGGATTAATCCGGCCTATCCCACACTCTCAGGCAATGTGTTCCAGACCCTATCCCTGGATTAATCCGGCCTATCCCACACTCTCAGACAGTGTTCCAGACCCAAACCCCTGTATTAATCCAGCCTACCCCACACTCTCAGGCAATGTGTTCCAGACCCTAACCGCTGGATTAATCTGGCCTATCCCTGACTCTCGGGCCCTCTCTTTCAGACCCTAAACCCTGCATTAATCTGGCCTATCCCACAGTCTCCAGACCAAAACCCCTGGATAAATCCGCCCTATCCCGCACTGTCAAACACTGCGTTCCAGACTCTAACCCCTGGATTGACCCGGCCTATCCCACATTCTCAGACACTGTGTTCGAGTCCCGAACCCCTGGATTAATCCGGCATCCCCACACTCTCAGATCCTGTGTTCCAGACACTAACTCCAGCATTAAACCGACCATCACCATACTCTCAGGCACTGTGTTCCAGACATAATGCCTGGATGAATCCGGCCCATCCCACACTCTCAGGCGCTGTGTTCCAGATCCAAACCCCTGGATTAATCCGGCCTATCCCACACTCTCAGACACTGTGTTCCAGATCCCAACCCCTGGATTAATCCGGCCTATCCCAATCTCTAAGGCACTGTGTTCCAGAACATCATACCTGCATTAATTCAGCCTCCCGCACGCTCTCAGGCACTGTGTGTTCCAGAGCATAACCCCTGGATTAATCCGCCTAAACAACATTCTTTGACACTGTGTTCCAGACCCTGACACTTGGATTAATCCGCCCTATCCCGCTCGATCAGGCACTGTGTTCCAGGCACTAACCCCTGGATTGACCCGGCCTATCATACACTCTCAGGCACTGCATTCCAGACACTAACCCCTGGATTGACCGGCCTATCCCACAGTCTGAGACACTGTGTTCCACACCCTAACCCCTGGATTATTCCGGCGTATCCCACGCATTCAGGCACTGTGTTGCAGACCCCACCCTCTGGATTAATCCGTCCTATCCCACACAATCAGGCACTCTGTTCCAGACCCTAACCCCCGAATTAATCCAGCCTATCCCACACTCTCAGGCGTTGTGTTCCAAACCCTAACACGTGGATTAATCCAGCCAAACCCACACCCTCAGACACTGTTTTACAGACCCTTAACCCTGGATTATTTCAGCCTATCCCACACTCTCAGACACTGTGTTTCAGATTCTAACCCCTGGATTAATCCGGCCTATCCCACTCTCTCAGGCACAGTGTTCCAGACCCTAAATCCTTGAATTAATCTGGTCTATCCCACGCTCTCAGGCACTTTGTTCCACACCCTAACGCCTGGATTAATCCAGCCTCCCCCACATACTCCAGCACTGTGTTCCAGAACATAACCCATGGATTAATCTGGCCTGTCCTTGACTCTCAGGCACTCTCTTTCAGACCCTAAACCCTGCATTAATCTGGCCCATCCCACACTCTCAGAAACTGAATTCCAGACCAAAACCCCTGGATTAATCCGCCCTATCCCGCACTCTCAGGCACAGCGTTCCAGACACTAACCCCTGGATTGACCGGCCTATTCCACACTCTCAGACACTGTGTTCCAGACCCTTACCCCTAGATTAATCCAGCCTATCCCACTCTCTCAGCACTGTGTTCCAGGCCATCACCTCTGGATTAATCTGGCCTATCCCTGACTCTCAGGCACTCTCTTTCAGACCCTAAACCCTGCATTAATCTGGCCCATCCCACACTCTCAGAAACTCTATTCCAGCCCAAAACCCCTGGATTAATCCGGCCTAGCCCACACTCTCAGGCACAGTTTTCCTGACCCTAACCCCTGGATTAATCCGGCCTAACCCACACTCTCAGGCACTGTGTTCCAGAGCCTAACCCCTGGATTACGCCGGCCTAATTTACATTCTCAGACACTGTGTTCCAGAGCCTAACCCCTGGATGAATCCGGCCTAACCCACATTCTCAGCCACTGTGTTCCAGACCCTAACCCCTGGATTAATCCAGCCTATCCCACTCTCTCAGATAATGTATTCCAGAACCTCAACCCGGGATTGACCTGGCCTATCCCACTCTCTCAGGCATGTATTCCAGAGCCTAACTCCTGGATTAAAACGGCCTATCACACTCTCTCAGGCACTTTTCCTGACCATAACCACTGGATTGACCTGGCTTCCCACACACTCTCAGGCACTGTTTTCCAGACCCTAACCCCGGGATTAATCTGACCTAACCCACATTCTCAGACACTGTGTTCCAGACCCTAACCCCTGGATATATCCGGCCTGCTGCACACTCTCAGGCACTGTGTTCCAGAGCCTAACACCTGGATTGACCTGGCCTACCCCACACTCTCAGGCACTGTGTTCCAGACCCTAACCCCTGGATTAATCCGGCCAAACCCACACTGTCAGGCACTGTGTTCCACACCCTAAGCCATCGATTAATCCAGCCAAACCCACACACTCAGACACTGTGTTCCAGACACTAACCCCTGGATTAATCCGGCCTATCGCACACTCTCAGGCACTGTGTCCCAGATCCTAACCCCTGGATTAATCCGGCCTATCCCACTCTCTCAGGCACTGTGTTCCAGGCCATAACCTCTGGATTAATCTGACCTATCCCTGACTCTCAGGCACTCTCCTTCAGACCCTAAACCCTGCATTAATCTGGCCCATCCCACACTCTCAGAAACTGTATTCCAGAACAAAACCCCTGGATTACTCCAGCCTATCCCACACTCTCGGGCACTGTGTTCCAGACCCGAAGCCTTCGATTAATCCAGCCAAACCCATACCCTCAGACACTGTTTTACAGACCCTTAACCCTGGATTATTTCAGCCTATCCCACACACTCAGACACTGTGTTCCAGACCCTAACCCCTGGATTAATCCGGCCTATCCCACTCTCTCAGGCACAGTGTTCCAGACCCTAAATCCTTGAATTAATCTGGTCTATCCCACGCTCTCAGGCACTTTGTTCCACACCCTAACCCCTGGATTAATCCAGCCTCCCCCATACTCTTAGGCACTGTGTTCCAGATCCTAACCCCTGGATTAATCCGGCCTATCCCACACTCTCAGGCACTTTGTTCCACACCCTAACCCCTGGATTAATCCAGCCTCCCCCACACTCTCAGGCACTGTGTTCCAGATCCTAACCCCTGGATTAATCCGGCCTATCCCAATCTCTAAGGCACTGTGTTCCAGACCATCATACCTCCATTAATTCAGCCTCCCGCACACTCTCAGGCACTGTGTTCCAGAGCCTAACCCCTGGATTAATCCGGCCTCACCCATACTCTCCGCACTGTGTTCCAGATCCTAACCCCTGGATTAATCCGGCCTATCCCACTCTCTCAGGCACTGTGTTCCAGGCCATAACCCCTGGATTAATCTGGCCTATCCCTGACTCTCAGCAACTCTGTTTCAGACCCTAAACCCTGCATTAATCTGGCCCATCCCACACTCTCAGAAACTGTATTACAGACTAAAACCCCTGGATTAATCCACCATATCCCACACTCTCAGGCACTGTGTCCCAGACACTAACCCCTGGATTGACCGGCCTATTCCACACTCTCAGGCACTGTGTTCCAGACCCTAAGCCTTCGATTAATCCAGCCAAACCCACACCCTCAGACACTGTGTTCCAGACACTAACCCCTGGATTAATCCGGCCAATCCCACACTCTCAGGCACTTTGTTCTACACCCTAACCCCTGGATTAATCTGGCCTCCCCCACACTCTCAGGCACTGTGTTCCAGAGCCTAACCCCTGGATTAAGCCGCCGTAACCCACATTCTCAGACACTGTGTTCCAGACCCTAACCCCTGGATTAATCCTGCATCCCCACACTCTCAGGCACTGTGTTCCAGACATTAAACCCAGCATTAAACCAACCACCACCATACTCTCTGGCACTGTGTTCCAGACATAATCCCTGTATGAATCTGCCCTATCCCACACTCTCAGGCACTGTTTTCCTGACCCTAACGCCTGGATTAATCTGGCCTATCCCAATCTCTCAAGCACTGTGTTCCAGACCCTAATCCCTGAATTAATTCGGCCTCCCGCACACTCTCAGGCACTGTGTTCCAGAGCCTAACCCCTGGATTAATCTGGCCTAACCCACATTCTCAGACACTGTGTTCCAGACCCTAACCCCTAGATAAATCCGGCCTATCCCACTCTCTCAGGCACTGTATTCCAGACCCTAACCCCTGAATTAAAACGGCCTAACCCATACTCTCAGGCACTGTGTTCCAGAATCTAACCCCTGGATTAATCCAGCCTATCCCACACTCCTAGGCACTGTGTTCCAGACTCTAACCGCTGGATTAATCCGACCTATCCAAAATTCTCAGGAACTGTGTTACAGATCCTAAACCCCGGATTATTCACACCTTTCCCACACTCTCAGGTACTGTTTTCCAGACCCTAAACTCTGGATTAATCCGGCCTAGCCCACACTCTCAGGCACAGTTTTCCTGACCCTAACCCCTGGATTAATCCGGCCTAACCCACACTCTCAGGCACTGTGTTCCAGAGCCTAACCCCTGGATTACGCCGGCCTAATTTACACTCTCAGGCACTGTGTTCCAGAGCCTAACCCCTGGATTACGCCGGCCTAATTTACATTCTCAGACACTGTGTTCCAGAGCCTAACCCCTGGATTAATCCAGCCTATCCCACTCTCTCAGATAATGTATTCCAGACCCCCAACCCTGGATTGACCTGGCCTATCCCACTCTCTCAGGCATGTATTCCAGACCCTAACTCCTGGATTAAAACAGCCTATCCCACACTCTCAGGCACTGTTCCTGACCATAACCACTGGATTGACCTAGCCTCCCGCACACTCTCCGGCACTGTTTCCCAGACCCTAACCCCTGGATTAAGCCGCCGTAACCCACATTCTCAGACACTGTGTTCCAGACCCTAACCCCTGGATTAATCCTGCATCCCCACACTCTCAGGCACTGTGTTCCAGACATTAAACCCAGCATTAAACCAACCACCACCATACTCTCTGGCACTGTGTTCCAGACATAATCCCTGTATGAATCTGCCCTATCCCACACTCTCAGGCACTGTTTTCCTGACCCTAACGCCTGGATTAATCCGACCTATCCCAATCTCTCAAGCACTGTGTTCCAGACCCTAATCCCTGAATTAATTCGGCCTCCCGCACACTCTCAGGCACTGTGTTCCAGAGCCTAACCCCTGGATTAATCTGGCCTAACCCACATTCTCAGACACTGTGTTCCAGACCCTAACCCCTAGATAAATCCGGCCTATCCCACTCTCTCAGGCACTGTATTCCAGACCCTAACCCCTGAATTAAAACGGCCTAACCCATACTCTCAGGCACTGTGTTCCAGAATCTAACCCCTGGATTAATCCAGCCTATCCCACACTCCTAGGCACTGTGTTCCAGACTCTAACCGCTGGATTAATCCGACCTATCCAAAATTCTCAGGAACTGTGTTACAGATCCTAAACCCCGGATTATTCACACCTTTCCCACACTCTCAGGTACTGTTTTCCAGACCCTAAACTCTGGATTAATCCGGCCTAGCCCACACTCTCAGGCACAGTTTTCCTGACCCTAACCCCTGGATTAATCCGGCCTAACCCACACTCTCAGGCACTGTGTTCCAGAGCCTAACCCCTGGATTACGCCGGCCTAATTTACACTCTCAGGCACTGTGTTCCAGAGCCTAACCCCTGGATTACGCCGGCCTAATTTACATTCTCAGACACTGTGTTCCAGAGCCTAACCCCTGGATTAATCCAGCCTATCCCACTCTCTCAGATAATGTATTCCAGACCCCCAACCCTGGATTGACCTGGCCTATCCCACTCTCTCAGGCATGTATTCCAGACCCTAACTCCTGGATTAAAACGGCCTATCCCACACTCTCAGGCACTGTTCCTGACCATAACCACTGGATTGACCTAGCCTCCCGCACACTCTCAGGCACTGTTTCCCAGACCCTAACCCCTGGATTAAGCCGCCGTAACCCACATTCTCAGACACTGTGTTCCAGAGCCTAACCCCGGGATTGATCCGGCCTATCCCATACTCTTAGACACTCTATTCCAGACCCTAACACCTGGATTGACCTGGCCTACCCCACACTCTCAGGCATTGTGTTCCAGAACCTAACCCCTGGACTAATCCAGCCTATCCCACTCTCTCAGACAATGTATTCCAGACCCTCAACCCTGGATTGACCTGGCCTTTCCCACTCTCTCAGGCTCGTATTCCAGTCCCTAACTCCTGGATTAAAACAGCCTATCCCACACTCTCAGGCACTGTTCCTGACCATAACCACTGGATTGACTCGGCCTACCCACACTCTCAGACACTGTGTTCCAGACCCTAACACCTGGATTAATCCGGCCTATCCCATACTCTCAGACACTGTGTTCCAGACCCCAACCTCTGGATGAATCCGGCCTAACCCATTTTCTTAGACACTGTGTTCCAGACACTAACCCCAGCATTAAACCGACCACCACCATACTCTCAGGCACTGTTTTCCAGACCCTAACCCATGGATTAATCCAGCCTATCCCAATCTCTCAGGCACTGTGTTCCAGACCCTAACCCCTGAATTAATTCGGCCTCCCGCATACTCTCAGGCACTGTGTTCCAGACCCTTGCCTCTAGATTAATCCGGCCTCCCCACAGTCTCAGGCACTGTTTTCCAGACACTAACTCCGGATTAATCCAGCCTATCCCACTCTCTCAGACAATGTATTCCAGACCCTCAACCCTGGATTGACCTGGCCTAACCCACTCTCTCAGGCACTGTGTTCTAGACCCTAACCCCTGGATTAAAACGGCCTATCCCACACTCTCAGGCACTGTGTTCCAGACTCTAACCCCTGGATTGATCCGGCCTATCCCATACTCTCAGACACTGTATTCGAGAACCTCACACCTGGATTGACCTGGCCTATCCCACTCTCTCAGGCACGTATTCCAGACCCTAACTCCTGGATTAAAACGGCCTCTCCCACACTCTCAGGCACTGTTCCAGACCATAACCACTGGATTGACTCAGCCTACCCCACACTCTCAGACACTGTGTTCCAGACCCTAACACCTGGATTGACCTGGCCTACCCCACACTCTCAGGCACTGTGTTCCAGCCCTAACCTATGGATTAATCCGGCCGATCCCACACTGTCAGGCACTGTGTTCCAGACCCTAACCCGTGGATTACTCCAGCCTATCCCACTCTCTCAGACACTGTATTCCAGACCCTAACCGCCTGGATTAAAACGGCCTATCCCACGCTCTCAGGCACTGTGTTCCAGACCCTATCCTCTGGATTAAACCGGCCTATCCCAAACTCTCAGGCACTGTGTTCCAGACCCTAACCCCTGGATTTTTCCAGCCTATCCCACACTCTGAGACATTGAGTCCCAGACCCTAACCCCTGGATTAACCCGGCCTACCCCACACTCTCAGGCACTGTGTTCCACGCCCTAACCACTGGATTAATTCAGCCTATCCCACACTCTCAGGTACTGTGTTACTAAACCCTAACCCCTGGATTACCCCGGCGTATCCCACACGCACAGACTCTGTATTCCAGAAGCTAACACCTGGATTGACCCGGCCTATTCCACACTCTCCGACACTTTGTTCCAGACCCAAACTTCCCCATACTCTCGGAGACTGTGTTCCAGATCCTAACCCCTGCATTCATCCGGCCGTTACTACACTCTCAGGCACTGTGTTCCAGACCCTAACCCCTGGATTAATCCGGCCTATCCCACTCTCTCAGGCACTGTGTTCCAGACCTGGATTTTCAGAAAGCTTTTGATAAAGTCCCAAATAGGAGTTTAGTGAGCAAAATTATGGCGCATTCTATTGGGGAAAAGTACTAAATTGGATTGAAAGTTGGTTGACTGACAGGAACCAATGAGTAGTGATAAACGGCTCCATTTCGGAATGGCAGGCAGTGGCCAGTGGGGTACCGCAGAGATCAGTGCTGGGACTGCAGCTTTTTACAATGTACGTTAATGATAGAGAAGATGGTATCAGCAATAACATTATCAAATTTGCTGATGATACTAAGCTGGGGGCAGGGTGAAATGTGAGGAGGATGTTAGGAGATTTCAGGGTGACCTGGACACGTTAGGTGAGTGGTCAGATGCATGGTAGATACAGTTTAGTGTGGATAAATGTATGGTTATACACTTTGGTGGCAAGAACAGGAAGGCAGATTACTACCTAAATGGAATCAATTTAGGTAAAGGGGCAGTACAGAGAGATCTGGATGTTCTTGTACACCAGTCAATGAAGGTAAGCATGCAGGTACAGCAGGTAGTGAAGAAGGCTAATAGCATGCTGGCCTTCATAATAAGAGGGATTGAGTATAGAAGCAAAGAGGTTCTTCTGCCGCTGTACAGGGTCCTGGTGAGACCACACCTGGAATATTGTGTGCAGTTCTGGTCTCCAAATTTGAGGAAAGACATTCTGGATATTGAGGGAGTGCAGCGTAGGTTCACGAGGTCAATTCCTGGAATGGCGGGATTACCTTACACTGAAAGATTGGAGCGACTGGGCTTGTATACCGTTGAGTTTAGAAGACTGAGAGGGGATCTGATTGAGACGTATAAGATTATTAAAGGATTGGACACTCTGGCAGCAGGAAACATGTTTCCGCTGATGGGTGAGTGCCGAACCAGAGGACACAGCTTAAAAATACGGGGTAGACCATTTAGGACAGAGATGAGGAGAAACCTCTTCATCCAGAGAGTGGTGGCTGTGGGGAATGCTCTGCCCCAGAGGGCAGTGGAGCCCCAGTCTCTGGATTCATTTAAGAAAGAGTTGGATAGAGCTCTCAAAGATAGTGGAATCAAGGGTTATGGAGATAAGGCAGGAACAGGATACTGATTAGGAATGATCAGCCATGATCATATTGAATGGCGGTGCAGGCTCGAAGGGCTGAATGGCCTACTCCTGCACCTATTGTCTATTGTCTATTGTCTTATCAAAGGCTTTACTGAAGTCCATGTACACCACGTCAACTGCCCGACCTTCATCTACATGCTTGGCCACCTTCTCAAAAAACTCACTGAGGTTGGTGAGACACGACCTGCCCTTGACGAAACCATGTTGACTACCTAAAATCAAATTGTTGCTTGCTGGATGATTATAAATCTTATCTCTTATAATCCTTTCCAAAGCCTTTCCTACAACCGAAGTAAGGCTCACTGGTCTATAATTACCTGGGTCATCTCTACTGCCCTTCTTGAATAAGGGCACAACATTTACAATCCTCCAGTCCTCTGGTACTGAACCTGTAGATAATGACGACTCAAATCTCACCTTCCCCAGAATGAGCCCCAATTATCCAAGTACCTGAAACCCTCCCTCCTGCACCATCCTTGCAGCCAAGTGTTCAGCTGATATCTCTCCCTATTCCTTGCCTCGATATCACGTGGCACGGGTAACAAACCAGAGATAACAACTCTGTTTGTTCTAGCTCTCAGCTTCCACCCTAGCTCCCAAAATCCTGACTTACATCCCTATCCCTCTGTCTATCTATGTTGTTGGTACCTACATGGACAATGGCTTGAGGCTGGTCACCCTCTCCCTTCAGAACCCCAGAGATACGATCCAAGACATCACGGACCCTGGCACTGGGGGGCACCACACCAACCGCGAGTCTCTTTCGTTTCCAACAAACATTCTATCTGAGCCTCTAACTATTGAGTCCCCAATGACTAACACTCTCCTCCTTTCCCTCCTTCCCTTCTGTGCAACAGGGACAGGCTCTGTGCCGGAGACCTGGGCCCCACTGCATACCCCTCAACAGTTTCCAAAACGGTATACATGATTTTCAGGGGAACGACCACAGGGGATCCCTCCACTGACTGTTTTTTCCCCTTCAAACAGTCACCAAGCTCTCTCCATGCCTAAGAGTAACACTTCCCTGCAACTCTAACCTATCCCATCCTCTGCCTCCCGAGTGATCCGACGTTCATCCAGCTCTCGCTCCAGTTCCCTTACACGGTCTTGGAGGAGCGAGAGCTGAGTGCACTTCCTGCAGATGTACTTAGGATGGGACACTAATGGCATCCCTCACCTCAAACATCATGCAGGAGGAACATTGCTCTCCCTGCACTGCCATCCCTGCTTGTCCCCTTATCAGAAAGTCAAAAAGAAGAGACACTTAGCTGATGTGTCCCTGGTCTCTAAGGTTAGAGGAGGTGGTTGGGTAGGAGGCCCTACAATGGTAGGGTCTCAGATTTCGAAAACATTGACTGATCTTTCTGGATGGAACAAGTCCCTCCATTCCCAGAAACCTCTGCTCTCTGATTTCAAATGTGAAAGCTCAACTTAGTGACTGACCACTCCCGACAGGCCCCTAGTGCAAGCTCCCGCCCTTCACACTGCTGCTGCGGCTGCAAAACAGAAATTGAGGACTCCCACACTCAAGGTAAGTCTTTAAGGGTATATATGAGGGCATCAGCGTGATAGTGACGCAGTAAGTGTGAGAGCATCAGGCTGATAGTGACACAGTAAGTGTGAGATGGTCAGGCTGATAGTGACACAGTAAGTGTGAGATGGTCAGGCTGATAGTGACACAGTAAGTGTGAGGGCATCAGGCTGATAGTGACACAGTAAGTATAAGAGCATCAGCCTGATAGTGACACAGTAAGTGTGAGATGGTCAGGCTGATAGTGACACAGTAAGTGTGAGGCAGTCTGTCTGATGGTGATGCAGTAAGTGTGAGATGGTCAGGCTGATAGTGACACAGTAAGTGTGAGATGGTCAGGCTGATAGTGACACAGTAAGTGTGAGAGCATCAGCCTGATAGTGACACAGTAAGTGTGAGGCAGTCTGTCTGATGGTGATGCAGTAAGTGTGAGATGGTCAGGCTGATAGTGACACAGTAAGTGTGAGGCAGTCTGTCTGATGGTGATGCAGTAAGTGTGAGATGGTCAGGCTGATAGTGACACAGTAAGTGTGAGGCAGTCTGTCTGATGGTGACGCAGTAAGTGTGAGATGGTCAGGCTGATAGTGACACAGTAAGTGTGAGGCTGTCAGGCTGAGAGTGACACAGTAAGTGTGAGAGCATCAGCCTGATAATGACACAGTAAGTGTGAGGCAGTCTGTCTGATGGTGACGGAGTAAGTGTGAGATGGTCAGGCTGATAGTGGCACAGTAAGTGTGAGAGCATCAGCCTGATAATGACACAGTAAGTGTGAGGCAGTCTGTCTGATGGTGACGGAGTAAGTGTGAGATGGTCAGCCTGATAGTGACACAGTAAGTGTGAGGCTGTCAGGCTGATAGAGACGGAATAAGTGTGAGGGCAGCGGGCTGATAGTGAGGAAGAAGGTGTGACGGGGTCAGGCTGATAGTTATGCCATAAGTGTGAGGGGGTCAGGGTGATAGTGACGCAATGAGTGTGAGGGGATCAGGGTGACCGTGACATGGTAAGTGTGAGGGTGTCAGGGTGATAGTGACGCAGTAAGTGTGAGGGGATCAGGGTTATATTGACGTGGTAAGTGTGAATGAGTTAGGGTGATAGTGATGCAGTACGTGTGAAGCGATCAGGGAGATAGTGACGCTGGATGTGTGAGGGGATCAGGGAGATAGTGACGCAGTAAGTGTGATGGGATCAGGATGATAGTGATGCAATAGGTTTGAGGGTATCAGTGTGATAGTGACGCAGTAAGTGTGAGGGGTTCAGGGTGATAGTGATACAGTAAGTGTGAGGGCATCTGGGTGATAGTGACGCAGTAAGTGTGAGGGTATCAAGGAGATAGTGACGCACTAATTGTGAGGGGATCAGGGTGATAGTGACGCAGTTAGTGTGAGGGGTCAGGGAGATAGTAACGCAGTAAGGGGGAAGGGATCAGGGAGATAGTGACGCAGTAAGTGTGAGGGTATCAGAGTGATAGTGACGCAGTAAGTGTGAGGGTATCAGGGTGATATTGACGCAGTAAGTGTGATGGGATCAGGATGATAGTGAAGCAGCAAGTGTGAGGAGATCAGGGTGATAGTGATGCAGTAAGTGTGAGGGGATCAGGGTGATAGTGACGCAGTAAGTGTGATGGGATCAGGATGATAGTGACGCAGCAAGTGTGAGGAGATCAGGGAGATAGTGACGCAGTAAGTGTGAGGGAGTCAGAGTGATAGTGACGCAGTAAGTGTGAGGGGTCAGTGAGATGGTGACGCAGTAAGTGTAAAGGGGTCAGCGAGATAGTTATAGTGATCAATAAGTGTGATGGGGTCATGATGATAGTGACGCAGTGAGTGTGAGGGGTCAGGGTGATAGTGACGCAGTAAGTGTGAAGGTATCAGGGTGATAATGACACAGTAAGGGTGATAGGACCAGGGTGATAGTGACACGGTCAGTGTGATGGGGTCAGCGAGATAGTGACGCAGTAAGTGTCAAGGTATCAGTGTGACAGTGACACAGTAAGTGTGATGGGATCAGGGAGATAGTGACGCAGTAATTTTGATGGGATCTGGGTGAGAGTGACGCAGTATGTTTGAGGGTGTCAGTGTGATAGTGACGCAGTAAGTGTCAGGGGTACAGGGTGATACTGACACAGTACGTGTGATGGGATCAGGGTGGTAGTGAGGCCGTGAGTGTGAGGGTATCACTGTGATAGTGACGCAGTAAGTGTGAGGGAGTCAGGGTGATCGTGACGCAGTAAGTGTGACGGGTCAAGGTGATAGTGACGCAGTAAGTGTCAGGGCATCTTGGTGATAGTGATGCAGAAATTGTGAGGGTATCAGGGTGATATTGACACAGTAAGTGTGATAGCATCAGGGAGATAATGACGCAGTAAGTGTGTGGGGATAAGGGTGATAGTGACACAGTAAGTGTGATGGGATCAGGGTGATAGTGACACAGTAAGTGTGAGGGTATCAGGGTAATATTGACGCAGTAAGTGTGAGGGAATCAGGGAGATAGTGACGCATTAAGTGTGAGGGGATCAGGGAGATAGTGATGCATTAAGTGTGAGGGTATCAGGGTGATAGTGACACAGTAAGTGTGATGGGATCAGCGTGATAGTGACACAGTAAGTGTGATGGGATCAGGGTGATAGTGACGCAGTAAGTGTGATGGGATCAGCGTGATAGTGACACAGTAAGTGTGATGGGATTAGGGTGATAGTGATGCAGTAATTGTGAGGGGATCAGGATGATAGTGACGCAGTAAGTGTGAGGGGATCAGGGTAATATTGACGCAGTAAGTGTGAGGGGATCAGGGAGATAGTGACGCAATAAGTTTGAGGGTGTCAGTGTGATAGTGACGCAGTAAGTGTGATGGGATCAGGGTGATAGTGATGCAGTAAGTGTGAGGGGATCATGGTGATAGTGAGGCAGTACGTGTGAGGCGATCATGGTGATAGTGACGCAGCAAGTGTGAGGGGATCAGGGAGATAGTGACGCAATAAGTGTGAGGTGATCAGGGAGATAGTGGTGCAGTGAGTGTGAGGGGTCAGGGTGAAAGTGACGCAGTAAGTTTGTGGGGATCAGGGTGATAGTGACGTAGTAAGTGTGATGGGGTCAGGGTGATAGTGACGCAGTTAGTGTGAGGGGTTAGGGAGATAGTGATGCAGTAAGTGTGATGGGGTCAGGGAGATAGAGACGCAGTAAGTGTGAGGGTATCAGACTGATAGTGATGCATTGAGTGTGAGGGGTCAGGTTGATAGTGACGCAGTAAGTGTGATGGGGTCAGGGAGATAGAGACGCAGTAAGTGTGAGGGGATCAGGGAGATCGTGACGCAATAAGTGTGAGGGGATCAGGGAGATAGTGACGCAGTAAGTGTGAGGGTATCAGGGTGATAGTGACACAGTAAGCGTGATGGGATCAGCGTGATAGAGACACAGTAAGTGTGATGGGATCAGGGTGATAGTGACGCAGTAAGTGTGATGGGATCAGCGTGATAGTGACACAGTAAGTGTGATGGGATCAGGGTGATAGTGACGCAGTAAGTGTGAGGGGATCAGGATGATAGTGACGCAGTAAGTGTGAGGGGATCAGGGTAATATTGACGCAGTAAGTGTGAGGGGAACAGCGAGATAGTGACGCAGTAAATGTGAGGTGATCAGGGAGGTAGTGGTGCAGTGAGTGTGAGGGGTCAGGGTGAAAGTGACGCAGTAAGTTTGTGGGGATCAGGGTGATAGTGACGCAGTAAGTGTGATGGGGTCAGGGTGATAGTGACGCAGTAAGTGTGATGGGGTCAGGGAGATAGAGACGCAGTAAGTGTGAGGGGATCAGGGAGATAGTGTCACAGTAAGTGTGAGGGTATCAGGCTGATAGTAATGTATTGAGTGTGAGGGGTCAGGTTGATAGTGACACAGTAAGTGTGATGAGATCAGGGTGATAGTGACACAGTAAGTGTGAGGGTGTCAGGGGGATAGTGACGCAGTAAGTGTGAGGGGTCAGGGAGATAGTGACGCAGTAAGTGTGAAGTTATCAGGGTGATAGTGGCACAGTAAGGGTGATGGGATCAGGGAGATAGTGACGCAGTAAATGTGTGGGTATCAGGGTGATATTGACGTGGAAAGTGTGAATGAGTTAGGGTGGTAGTGACGCATTACATGTGAGGCGATCAGCGAGATAGTGACGCAGGATGTGTGAGGGGATCAGGGTGATAGTGACGCAGTAAGTGTGAAGCGATCATTGTGATAGTGACACAGTAAGTGTGAGAGGTTCAGGGTGATAGTGACACAATAACTTTGAGGATATCAGGAAGATAGTGGTGCAGTGAGTGTGAGGGGTCAGGGTGAAAGTGACGCGGTAAGTTTGAGGGGATCAGGGTGATAGTGACACAGTAAGTGTGATGGGTCATGGAGATAGAGACGCAATAAGTGTGAGGAGATCAGGGAGATAGTGTCACAGTAAGTGTGAGGGTATCAGGCTGATAGTGATGCATTGAGTGTGAGGGTTTAGGGTGATAGTGACGCAGTAAGTGTGAAGGCATCAGTGTAATAGTAACACAGTAAGTGTGAGGGATCAGGGAGATAGTGACGCAGTAAGTGTGAAGGTATCAGGGTGATATTGGCGTGTTAAGTGTGAATGAGTTAGGGTGATAGTGACGCAGTATGTGTGAGGGGACCAGGGAGATAGTGACGCAGTAAGTGTGAGGGAGTCAGGGTGATCGTGACGCAGTAAGTGTGATGGGAACAGGGGGATAGTGACACAGTAAGTGTGATAGCATCAGGGAGATAGTGACGCAGTAAGTGTGATGGGATCAGGGTGATAGTGATGCAGTAAGTGTGAGGGGATCAGGGAGATAGTGACGCAGTAAGCGTGAGGGGGTACATGGAGATAGTGACGCAGTGAATGTTAGGGGGTCAGGGTGACAGTGACGCAGTAAGTGTGATGGGATCAGGATGATAGTGAGACAGCAAGTGTGAGTGCATCTGGGTGATAGTGACGCAGTAAGTGTGAGGGTATCAGGGTGATAGTGACACAGTAAGTGTGATGGGGTCAGGGAGATAGTGACGCAGTAAGTGTGAGGGGATCAGGGAGATAGTGACACAGTACGTGTGATGGGAGGGGAAAGGAGAATGAGGGTGGGGGAGGGGGAAGGAGAATGAGGGAGGGGGAGGAGGAAGGAGAATGAGAATGAGGGATTGGGAAGGAAATTGAGGGAGGGGGAAGGAGAATGAGGGAGAGGGAAGGAGAATGAGGGAGAGGAAAGGAGAATGAGGGTGGGGGAGAGGAAGGAGAATGTGGGAGTGGGAGGAGAATGAGGGAGAGGAGGAGAATGAGGGGCAGTAGATTGAGGGAGAGGGAGAGGGAAGGAGAATGAGGGAGAGGGAGAGGGATGGGGAGGGCAATGAGGGAGAGGAAGAGGGATGGGGAGGGGAATGAGGGAGAGGGAGAGGGAGGGGGAGGGGGAGGGGAATGAGGGAGAGGGAGAGGGAGGAGAATGAGAGAGAGGGAAGGAGAATTAGGGCGGGGGAAGGAGGGAGGATGGAGGAGGAGAATGAGGGAGAGGGATTAGAATGTGGGAGGGGGAGGAGAATGAGGGAGGGGGAGGAGAATGAGGGAGAAGTGGGGGAAGGGGAATGAGGGAGGGGAAGGAGAATGAGGGAGAAGTAGGGGAAGGGGAATGAGGGAGGGGGAGGAGAATGAGGGAGGGGGAGGAGAATGAGGGAGAGGTGGGGGAAGGGGAATGAGGGAGGGGGAAGGAGGGAGGATGGAGGAGGAAGGAGAATGAGGGAGAGGGAGGGGGAAGGAGAATGAGGGAGAGGGAGGGGGAAGGAGAATGAGGGAGGGGAAGGAGAATGAGGGAGAGGGAGCGGGAGGGTGGAAGAGAATGAGGGAGAGGGAAAGGGAGGGGGAAGAGAATAACGGAGAGGGAGGGGGAGGGGGGAAGAGAATAACAGAGAGGGAGGGGAAAGGAGATGAGTGAGAGGGAATGAGAATGAGGGAGAGGGCGAGGCAGGTGGAATAAGAATGGGGGAGGGGAGAGGTAAGAGATTGAGGGAGGAGGAAGTAGAATGAGGGAGGGGAGGAGGAATGAGAATGTGGAGGTGGAGCAGAATGAGGGAGGGGGAAGGAGAATGAGAGAGAGGGAGAGGGAAGGAGAAAACGTGAGGGGGAGGAGGAAGGAAATTGAGAGGGGGGAATGACAATGAGGGAGGGGGAGGACAATGAGGGAGGGAGAGGAGAATCAGGGAGGGGGAAGAAGAATGAGAATGAGAGAGGGGAGGAGAATGAGGGAGTGGGGAGGAGGAAGGAGAATGTGGGAGATGGAGAGGGAAAGGGAATGTGGGAGGGGGAGGAGAATGAGGGAGAGGGAAAGGGAGGGGGAAGAGAATGAGGGAGAGAGAGAGGGAGGGGGAGGGGAATGAGGGAGAGGGAAGGAGAATGAGGGGAGGGAGGGGGAAGGAAAATGGGGGAGGAGGAAGGAAAATGGGGGAGGGGAGGAGAATGGGGAGGTGGAGGAGAATGAGGGAGAGGGACAGGGAGAGGGAAGGAGAATGAGGGAGGGGGAAGGAGAATGAGGGAGGGGAGGAGAATGAGGGAGGGGAAGGAGAATAAGGGAGGGGGAGGAGAATGAGGGAGAGGGAAGGAGAATGAGGGAGGGGGATGGAGAATGAGGGAGGGGGGGGGAAGGGGAATGAGGGGAGGGTGCAGGAGGAAGGAGAATGTGGGAGGGGGGAAGAGAATGAGGGAGAGGGAGGGGGAAGGAGATGAGTGAGAGGGAATGAGAATGAGGGAGAGGGCGAGGCAGGTAGAATGAGAATGGGGGAGGGGGAGGGGTAAGGAGATTGAGGGAGGAGGAAGTAGAATGAGGGAGGGGAGGAAAAATGAGAATGTGGAGGGGGAGCAGAATGAGGGAGGGGGAAGGAGAATGAGAGAGAGGGAGAGGGAAGGAGAAAACGTGAGGGGGAGGAGGAAGGAAATTGAGAGGGGGGGAATGACAATGAGGGAGGGGGAGGACAATGAGTGAGGGGGAGGAGAATCAGGGAGGGGGAAGAAGAATGAGAATGAGGGAGGGGAGGAGAATGAGGGAGTGGGGAGGAGGAAGGGGAATGTGGGAGATGGAGAGGAAAAGGGAATGTGGGAGGGGGAGGAGAATGAGGGAGAGGGAAAGGGAGGGGGAACAGAATGAGGGAGAGAGAGAGGGAGGGGGAGGGGAATAAGGGAGAGGGAAGGAGAATGAGGGGAGGGAGGGGGAACGAAAATGGGGGAGGAGGAAGGAAAATGGGGGAGGGGAGGAGAATGGGGAGGGGGAGGAGAATTAGGGAGAGGGAACGAGAATGAGGGAGAGGGACAGGGAGAGGGAAGGAGAATGAGGGAGGGGGAAGGAGAATGAGGGAGGGGGGAAAATGAGGGAGGGGAAGGAGAATGAGGGAGGGGGAGGAGAATGAGGGAGGGGAAGGAGAATGAGGGAGGGGATGGAGAATGAGGGAGGGGGAGAGGGAAGGGGAATGAGGGGAGGGTGCAGGAGGAAGGAGAATGTGGGAGGGGGAGGAGAATGAGGGAGAGGGAGAGGGAAGGAGATGAGTGAGAGGGAATGAGCATGAGGGAGAGGGAGAAGGAGGTGGAAGGAGAATGAGGGAGGGGGAGGCGGAAGGAGAATGAGGGAGAGGGAAGGAGAATCAGGGAGAGGGACTGAGAATGAGGGAGAGGGAAGGAGAATGAGAATGAGGGAGGGGGAAGGAGAATGAGGGAGAGGGAAGGAGAATGAGGGAGGGGGAGGAGAATTAGGGAGGGGGAGGAGAACGAGGGAGGGGGAGGAGAATTAGGGAGGGGGAAGAGAATGAGGGAGAGGGAGAAGGAAGGAGAATGAGGGAGAGGGAGGTGGAAGGAGAATGAGGGAGAGGGAAGGAGAATGAGGGAGGGGAAGGAGAATGAGAATGAGGGAGGGGGAAGGAGAATGAGGGAGAGGAAATGAGAATGAGGGAGAGGGAAGGAGAATGAGAATGAGGGAGGGGGAAGGAGAATGAGGGAGGGGGAAGGAGAATGAGGGAGAAGTGGGGGAAGGGAATGAGGGAGGGGGAGGAGAATGAGGGAGAGGTGGGGGAAGGGGAATGAGGGAGGGGAAGAAGGGAGGATGGAGGAGGAAGGAGAATGAGGGAGAGGGAGGGGGAAGTAGAATGAGGCAGGGGGAAGGAGAATGAGGGAGGGGAAGGAGAATGAGGGAGAGGTAGGAGAATGAGGGAGAGGGAGAGGGAAGGCGAATGAGGGAGGGGGGAAGGAGAATGAGGGAGGGGGAAGGAGAATGAGGGAGGGGGAAGGAGAATGAGGGAGAGGGAGGGGGAAGGAGAATGAGGGAGGGGGAGGTAAATGAGTGAGAGGGAGAGGGGGGGAGGAGAATGAGGGAGAGGGAGCGGGAAGGCGGAAGAGAATGAGGGAGGGGGAGAGGGAAGGAGATGAGTGAGAGGGAATGAGAATGGGGGAGGGGGAGGGGTAAGGAGATTGAGGGAGAGGGAAAGGGAGGGGGAAGAGAATGAGGGAGAGGGAGTGGGAAGGAGATGAGTGAGAGGGAATGAGAATGAGGGAGAGGGCGAGGCAGGTGGAATGAGAATGGGGGAGGGGGAGGGGTAAGGAGATTGAGGGAGAGGAAAGGAGAATGAGGGAGGGGGAGGAGAATTAGGGAGGGGGAGGAGAATGAGGGAGTGGGAGGAGAATTAGAGAGGGGGAGGAGAATGAGGGAGGGGGAAGGAGAAAAAGTGAGGGGTTGGAGGAAGGAGAATGAGGGAGGGGGAAGGAGAAAAAGTGAGGGGGTGGAGGAAGGAGAATGAGGGAGGGGAGGAGAATGAGGGAGTGGGGAGGAGGAAGGAGAATGTGGGAGGGGGAGGAGAATGAGGGAGAGGGAAGGAGAATGAGGGGAGGGAGGGGGAAGGGAAATGGGGGAGGAGGAAGGAAAATGGGGAGGGGGAGGAGAATGGGGAGGGGGAGGAGAATTAGGGAGAGGGAACGAGAATGAGGGAGAGGGACAGGGAGAGGGAAGGAGAATGAGGGAGAGGGAAGGAGAATGAGGGAGGGGGAAGGAGAATGAGGGAGGGGGAGGAGAATGAGGGAGGGGGAGGAGAATGAGGGAGGGGGATGGAGAATGAGGGAGGGGAAGAGAATGAGGGAGAGGGAGGTGGAAGGAGAATGAGGAAGGGGGAGGGGGAAGGAGAATGAGGGAGAGGGAAGGAGAATGAGGGAGAGGGAGGAGAATTAGGGAGGGGAGGAGAACGAGGGTGGGGAGGAGAATTAGGGAGGGGGAGGAGAATGTGGGAGGGGGAGGAGAATGAGGGAGGGGGGAGAGAATGAGGGAGAAGGAGAGGGAAGGAGATTAGTGAGAGGGAATGAGAATGAGGGAGAGGGGGAGGGAGGTGGAAAGAGAATGAGGAAGGGGGAGGGGGAAGGATAATGAGGGAGAGGGAAGGAGAATGAGGGAGGGGGAGGAGAATTAGGGAGGGGGAGGAGAACGAGGGAGGGGGAGGAGAATTAGGGAGGGGGAGGAGAATGTGGGAGGCGAAGGAGAATGAGGGGTGGGGAAGAGAATGAGGGAGAGGGAGAGGGAAGGAGATGAGTGAGAGGGAATGAGAATGAGGGAGAGGGAGAGGGAGGTCGAAGGAGAATGAGGGAGAGGGAAGGAGAATGAGGAAGGCGAAGGAGAATGAGGGAGAGGGAATGAGAATGAGGGAGAGGGAAGGAGAATGAGAATGAGGGGGGGGAAGGAGAATGAGGGAGGTGGAAGGAGAATGAGAATGAGGGAGGGGGAAGGAGAATGAGGGAGAGGGAATGAGAATGAGGGAGAGGGAGGGGGAAGGAGAATGAGAATGAGGGAGGGGAAAGGAGAATGAGGGAGAGGGAGAGCGAAGGAGAATGAGGGAGGGGGAAGGAGAATGAGGGAGGGGGAAGGAGAATGAGGGAGGGGGGGAAGGAGAATGAGGGAGAGGGGTGGGAAGGAGAATGAGGGAGAGGGAGGGGGAAGGAGAATGAGGGAGGGGGAAGGAGAATGAGGGAGAGGGAGGGGGAAGGAGAATGAGGGAGGGGGAAGGAGAATGAGAATGAGGGAGGGGGAAGGAGAATGAGGGAGGGGGAAGGAGAATGAGAATGAGGGAGGGGGAAGGAGAATGAGGGGGAAGAGAATGAGGGAGAGGGAGTGGGAAAGAGAATGAGGGAATGGGAGATGGAATGAGAATGTGGAGGGTGAGGAGAATGAGGGAGAGGGAAGGAGAATGAGGGAGGGGAGGGGGAAGGCAAAGGAGAACGAGGAATGGGAAAGGAGAATGAGAGAGTGTGAGGGGGAGGGATAATGAGAATGAGGGAGGGGTAAGGTGAATGAGGGAAGGGGAAGGAGAATGAGGGCGAGGGAGAGGGGAGGATAATGAGGGAGGGGGGAGGAGGAAGGAGAATGTGGGAAGGGGAGGAGAATGAGGGAGGGGGAGGAGAATGAGGGAGAGGGAGGAGAATGAGGGAGGGGTGGAGAATGAGGGAGAGGGAGGGGAAGTAGAATGAGGGAGGGGAGGAGAAGGAGGTAGGGGAAGAAGACTGAGGTAGGGGAAGGAGAATGAGGGAGGGGAGTGGGAAGGAGAATGTGAGAGAGGGAGTGGGAGGAGAATGAGGGAACGGAGGAGCAAGAAGAATGTGAGCGGGGGAGGGGGAAGGAGAATGAGGGAGGGGGAAGGAGAATGAGAATGAGGGAGGGGGAAGGAGAATGAGGGAGAGGGAAGGAGAATGAGGGAGGGGGAAGGAGAATGAGAATGAGGGAGGGGGAAGGAGAATGATGGAGAGGGAAGGAGAATGAGGGAGGGGGAAGGAGAATGAGAATGAGGGAGGGGGAAGGAGAATGAGAATGAGAGAGAGGGAAAGAGAATGAGGGAGAAGGAATGAGAATGAGGGAGAGGGAAGGAGAATGAGAATGAGGGAGGGGGAAGAGAATGATCGAGGGGGAAGGAGAATTAGGGAGGGGAGGAGGAAGGAGACGGTGGGAGAGGGAGGAGAATGGGGGAAGGGAATGAGGGAGAGGGAGGGGAAGGGAGAATGAGGGAGGGGATTGAGAATGTGGGAGGGGGAAGGAGAATGAGAATGAGGGAGGGGAGGGGGAAGGAGAATGAGGGAGAGGGAGAGGGAAGGAGAAAAAGTGAGGCGGAGTAGGAAGGAGAATGAGAGAGGGGGAGGAGAATGAGGGAGGGGAAAGGAGAATGAGAATGACGGAGGGGGAAGGAGAATGTGGGAGAACAAATAAGAATGAGGGATAGGGAGAGGGAGGGGAAATGAGAATGAGGGAGAGGGAGGAGGAAGTAGAATGAGGGAGGGGGAGCAGAAGGAGGTGGGGAAGAAGACTGAGGTAGGGGAAGGAGAATGAGGGAGAGGGAGGGGGAGGAGAAATAGTGAGGGGGAGGAGGAAGGTGAATGTGAGAGGGGAGTGGAAAATGTGGAGGGAGAGGGGGAAGGAGAATGTGGGAGAGGGAGGGGGAAGGAGAATGAGGGAGTGGGTTGGAGAATGAGTGAGGGGAAGGAGAATGAGAATGAGGGAGGGGGAAGGAGAATGAGGGCGAGGGAGAGGGGAGGATAATGAGGGAGGGGGGAGGAGGAAGGAGAATGTGGGAAGGGGAGGAGAATGAGGGAGGGGGAGGAGAATGAGGGAGAGGGAGGAGAATGAGGGAGGGGTGGAGAATGAGGGAGAGGGAGGGAAAGTAGAATGAGGGAGGGGAGGAGAAGGAGGTAGTGGAAGAAGACTGAGGTAGGGGAAGGAGAATGAGGGAGGGGAGTGGGAAGGAGAATGTGAGAGAGGGAGTGGGAGGAGAATGAGGGAACGGAGGAGCAAGAAGAATGTGAGCGGGGGAGGGGGAAGGAGAATGAGGGAGGGGGAAGGAGAATGAGAATGAGGGAGGGGAGGGGGAAGGAGAATGAGGGAGAGGGAGAGGGAAGGAGAAAAAGTGAGGGGGAGTAGGAAGGAGAATGAGAGAGGGGGAGGAGAATGAGGGAGGGGAAAGGAGAATGAGAATGAGGGAGGGGAAGGAGAATGTGGGAGAACAAATAAGAATGAGGGATAGGGAGAGGGAGGGGAAATGAGAATGAGGGAGAGGGAAGAGGAAGTAGAATGAGGGAGGGGGAGCAGAAGGAGGTGGGGAAGAAGACTGAGGTAGGGGAAGGAGAATGAGGGAGAGGGAGGGGGAGGAGAAATAGTGAGGGGGAGGAGGAAGGCGAATGTGAGAGGGGGGTGGAAAATGTGGAGGGAGAGGGGGAAGGAGAATGTGGGAGAGGGAGGGGGAAGGAGAATGAGGGAGTGGGTTGGAGAATGAGTGAGGGGAAGGAGAATGAGAATGAGGGAGGGGAAGGAGAATGAGGGCGAGGGAGAGGGGAGGATAATGAGGGAGGGGGGAGGAGGAAGGAGAATGTGGGAAGGGGAGGAGAATGAGGGAGGGGGAGGAGAATGAGGGAGAGGGAGGAGAATGAGGGAGGGGTGGAGAATGAGGGAGAGGGAGGGGAAGTAGAATGAGGGAGGGGAGGAGAAGGAGGTAGGGGAAGAAGACTGAGGTAGGGGAAGGAGAATGAGGGAGGGGAGTGGGAAGGAGAATGTGAGAGAGGGAGTGGGAGGAGAATGAGGGAACGGAGGAGCAAGAAGAATGTGAGCGGGGGAGGGTGAAGGAGAATGAGGGAGGGGGAAGGAGAATGAGAATGAGGGAGGGGGAAGGAGAATGAGGGAGAGGGAAGGAGAATGAGGGAGGGTGAAGGAGAATGAGGGAGAGGGAGCGGGAAGGAGAATGAGGGAGGGGGAAGGAGAATGAGAATGAGGGAGGGGGAAGGAGAATGAGGGAGGGGGAAGGAGAATGAGAATGAGGGAGGGGGAAGGAGAATGAGGGAGAGGGAAGGGGAAGGAGAATGAGGGAGGGGGAAGGAGAATGAGAATGAGGGAGGGGGAAGGAGAATGAGGGGGGAAGAGAATGAGGGAGAGGGAGTGGGAAAGAGAATGAGGGAATGGGAGATGGAATGAGAATGTGGAGGGTGAGGAGAATGAGGGAGAGGGAAGGAGAATGAGGGAGGGGAGGGGAAGGCAAAGGAGAACGAGGAATGGGAAAGGAGAATGAGAGAGTGTGAGGGGGAGGGATAATGAGAATGAGGGAGGGGGAAGGAGAATGAGGGAGAGGGAAGGAGAATGAGGGAGGGGGAAGGAGAATGAGAATGAGGGAGGGGGAAGGAGAATGAGGGAGATGGAAGGAGAATGAGGGAGGGGGAAGAGGAATGAGAATGAGGGAGGGGGAAGGAGAATGATGGAGAGGGAAGGAGAATGAGGGAGGGGGAAGGAGAATGAGAATGAGGGAGGGGGAAGGAGAATGAGAATGAGGGAGAGGGAAAGAGAATGAGGGAGAGGGAATGAGAATGAGGGAGAGGGAAGGAGAATGAGAATGAGGGAGGGGGAAGAGAATGATCGAGGGGGAAGGAGAATTAGGGAGGGGAGGAGGAAGGAGACGGTGGGAGAGGGAGGAGAATGGGGTAAGGGAATGAGGGAGAGGGAGGGGAAGGGAGAATGAGGGAGGGGATTGAGAATGTGGAAGGGGGAAGGAGAATGAGAATGAGGGAGGGGAGGGGGAAGGAGAATGAGGGAGAGGGAGAGGGAAGGAGAAAAAGTGAGGGGGAGTAGGAAGGAGAATGAGAGAGGGGGGAGGAGAATGAGGGAGGGGAAAGGAGAATGAGAATGAGGGAGGGGGAAGGAGAATGTGGGAGAACAAATAAGAATGAGGGATAGGGAGAGGGAGGGGAAATGAGAATGAGGGAGAGGGAGGAGGAAGTAGAATGAGGGAGGGGGGGCAGAAGGAGGTGGGGAAGAAGACTGAGGTAGGGGAAGGAGAATGAGGGAGAGGGAGGGGGAGGAGAAATAGTGAGGGGGAGGAGGAAGGCGAATGTGAGAGGGGGGTGGAAAATGTGGAGGGAGAGGGGGAAGGAGAATGTGGGAGAGGGAGGGGGAAGGAGAATGAGGGAGTGGGTTGGAGAATGAGTGAGGGGAAGGAGAATGAGAATGAGGGAGGGGGAAGGAGAATGAGGGCGAGGGAGAGGGGAGGATAATGAGGGAGGGGGGAGGAGGAAGGAGAATGTGGGAAGGGGAGGAGAATGAGGGAGGGGAAGTAGAATGAGGGAGGGGAGGAGAAGGAGGTAGGGGAAGAAGACTGAGGTAGGGGAAGGAGAATGAGGGAGGGGAGTGGGAAGGAGAATGTGAGAGAGGGAGTGGGAGGAGAATGAGGGAACGGAGGAGCAAGAAGAATGTGAGCGGGGGAGGGGGAAGGAGAATGAGGGAGGGGGAATGAGAATGAGAATGAGGGAGGGGGAAGGAGAATGAGGGAGAGGGAAGGAGAATGATGGAGGGGGAAGGAGAATGAGAATGAGGGAGGGGGAAGGAGAATGAGGGAGAGGGAAGGAGAATGAGGGAGGGGAAGAGGAAAGAGAATGAGGGAGGGGGAAGGAGAATGATGGAGAGGGAAGGAGAATGAGGGAGGGGGAAGGAGAATGAGAATGAGTGAGAGGGAAAGAGAATGAGGGAGAGGGAATGAGAATGAGGGAGAGGGAAGGAGAATGAGAATGAGGGAGGGGGAAGAGAATGATCGAGGGGGAAGGAGAATTAGGGAGGGGAGGAGGAAGGAGACGGTGGGAGAGGGAGGAGAATGGGGGAAGGGAATGAGGGAGAGGGAGGGGAAGGGAGAATGAGGGAGGGGATTGAGAATGTGGGAGGGGGAAGGAGAATGAGAATGAGGGAGGGGAGGGGGAAGGAGAATGAGGGAGAGGGAGAGGGAAGGAGAAAAAGTGAGGGGGAGTAGGAAGGAGAATGAGAGAGGGGGAGGAGAATGAGGGAGGGGAAAGGAGAATGAGAATGAGGGAGGGGGAAGGAGAATGTGGGAGAACAAATAAGAATGAGGGATAGGGAGAGGGAGGGGAAATGAGAATGAGGGAGAGGGAGGAGGAAGTAGAATGAGGGAGGGGGAGCAGAAGGAGGTGGGGAAGAAGACTGAGGTAGGGGAAGGAGAATGAGGGAGAGGGAGGTGGAGGAGAAATAGTGAGGGGGAGGAGGAAGGCGAATGTGAGAGGGGGGTGGAAAATGTGGAGGGAGAGGGGGAAGGAGAATGTGGGAGAGGGAGGGGGAAGGAGAATGAGGGAGTGGGTTGGAGAATGAGTGAGGGGAAGGAGAATGAGAATGAGGGAGGGGGAAGGAGAATGAGGGAGAGGGAATGAGAATGAGGGAGAGGGAATGAGAATGAGGGAGGGGGAAGGAGAATGAGAATAAGGGAGAGGGAAGGAGAATGAGGGAGGGGAAGGAGAATGACAATGAGGGAGGGGGAAGGAGAATGAGGGATAGGGAAGGAGAATGAGGGAGAGGGAAGGAGAATGAGAATGAGGGAGGGGTAAGGAGAATGAGGGAGAGGGAATGAGAATGAGGGAGAGGGAAGGAGAATGAGAATGAGGGAGGGGGAAGGAGAATGAGAATGAGGGAGGGGGAAGGAGAATGAGGGAGAGGGAATGAGAATGAGGGAGAGGGAAGGAGAATGAGAATGAGGGAGGGGGAAGGAGAATGAGAATGAGGGAGAGGGAAGGAGAATGAGGGAGGGGGAAGGAGAATGAGAATGAGGGAGGGGGAAGGAAAATGAGGGCGAGGGAATGAGAATGAGAATGAGGGAGGGTGAAGAGAATGAGGGAGGGGGAAGAAAATGAGGGAGGGGGAGGAGAATGAGTGAGAGGGAGAGGGAGGGGAACGAGAATGAGGGAGGGGAGGAGGAAGGAGACTGTGGGAGAGGGAGGAGAATGGGGGAAGAGAATGAGGGAGAGGGAAGGAGACTGAGGGAGAGGGAGGGGAAGGGAGAATGAGGGAGGGGGTTGGAAATTGGGGAGGGGGGGAGGAGAATGAGGGATGGAGAAGATGAAAGAGGGAGTGGAAGCGGAATGAGAATGAGTGAGGGGGAAGCGGAATGACAATGAGTGAGGGAGTAGGAGAATGAGGGAGGTGAGGGGGAAGGAGAATGAGGGAGGGGATGGAGAATGAGGGAGAGGGAAGAGAATGAGGGAGGGGTGGGAGAAGGAGAATGAGGGAGAGGGATGCGGAAGGCGAAGGAGAATGAGGAATGGGGAAGGAGAATGAGGGAGTGTGAGGGGGAGGGGTAAGGAGGATGAGGGAGGGGTAAGGAGAATGAGGGAGGGGAAGGAGAATGAGGGAGAGGGAGAGGAGTGGAGAATGAGGGATAGGGAGAGGGGAAGGAGAATGAGGGAGGGGGGATGAGGAAGGAGAATGAGGGAGTGGGAAGGAGAATGAGGGAGGGGACGGAGAATGAGGGAGAGGGAGGGGAATGAGGGAGGTGAGGGGGAAGGAGAATATGGGAAGGGGAGGAGAATGAGGGAGGGGAGGAAAATGAGGGAGGTGAGGGGGAAGGAGAATATGGGAAGGGGAGGAGAATGAGGGAGGGGAGGAGAATGAAGGAGGGGTGGAAGAATGAGGGAGAGGGAGAGGCAGGAGAATGAGGGAGAGGGAACGAGAATGAGGGAGAGGGAGGGGGGAAGGGAGAATGAGGGAAGGGGACGGAGAATGAGGGAGGGGGAAGGAGAATGGGGGGGTAAGTAGAATGAGGGAGAGGGAGGGGGAATGGAAATGGGGGAGGGGAGGAGAATGGGGAGCGGAGGAGAATGATGGAGGGGAGGGGAAGGAGAATGAGGAATGGGGAAGGAGAATGAGGGAGAGGGAGAGGGGAGGAGAATGAGGGAGAGGGGAGGAGAATGAGGGAGGGGAGGAGGAAGGAGAATGTGGGAGGGGAGGAGAATGTGGGAGAGGTAGATGGAAGGAGAATGAGGGAGAGGGAGGACAATGAGGGAGGGGAGGAGAATGAGGGAGAGGAAGGAGAATGAGGGAGGGTAGGAGAATGAGGGAGAGGGAGGACAATGAGGGAGAGGGAGGGGAAGGGAGAATGTGGGAGAGGGTTCGAGATTGGGGAGGGAGAGGGGGAAGGAGAATGAGGGAGAAAAAGGAGAATGAGGGAGAAAAAGGAGAATGAATGAGGGGGAAGGTGAATGAGGGAGGGGAGGGGGAAGGAGAATGAGGGAGGGCGAAGGAGAATGAGGGAGAGGGAGGAGAAAGGAGAATGAGGGAGTGAGGGGGAAGGAGAATATGGGAAGGAGAGGAGAATGAGGGAGGGGGAAGGAGAATGAGGGTGAGGGAGGAGAATGAGGGAGGGGGAGCGGGAGGAGAATGAGGGAGAGGGAACGAGAATGAGGGAGAGGGAGAGGGAGGGGGAAGGGAGAATGAGGGATGGGGTCGGAGAATGAGGGAGGGGAAAGGAGAATGAGAATGAGGAGGGGGAGGAGAATGAGGGAGGGGGAGGAGAATGAGGGAGAGGGAGGAGAATGAGGGAGGGGAGGAGAATGAGGGAGAGGGAGGAGAATGAGGGAAGGGGAGGAGAATGAGGGAGGGGGTGGAGAATGAGGGAGAGGGAGGAGAATGAGGGAAGGCGAGGAGAATGAGGGAGGGGGTGGAGAATGAGGGAGGGGGAGGAGAATGAGGGAAGGGGAGGAGAATGAGGGAGGGGAGGGGAGGGGGAGGAGAATTAGTGAGAGGGAGAGGGAGGGGGAAGAGAATGAGGGAGGGGAGGAGGAAGGAGACTGTGGGAGAGTGAGGAGAATGGGGGGAGAGGGAGGGGAAGGGAGAATGAGGGAGGGGGTTCGAGATTGGGGAGGGAGAGGGGGAAGGAGAATGAGGGAGAAAAAGGAGAATGAGGGAGAAAAAGGAGAATGAATGAGGGGGAAGGTGAATGAGGGAGGGGAGGGGGAAGGAGAATGAGGGAGGGCGAAGGAGAATGAGGGAGAGGGAGGAGAAAGGAGAATGAGGGAGTGAGGGGGAAGGAGAATATGGGAAGGAGAGGAGAATGAGGGAGGGGGAAGGAGAATGAGGGTGAGGGAGGAGAATGAGGGAGGGGGAGGGGAGGAGAATGAGGGAGAGGGAGTGGGAGTAGAATGAGGGAACGGAGGAGGAAGAAGAATGTGAGCGGGGGAGGGGGAAGGAGAATGAGGGAGGGGGAAGGAGAATGAGAATGAGGGAGGGGGAAGGAGAATGAGGGAGAGGGAAGGAGAATGAGGGAGGGGGAAGGAGAATGAGGGAGGGGGAAGGAGAATGAGAATGAGGGAGGGGGAAGGAGAATGAGGGAGAGGGAAGGAGAATGAGGGAGGGGAAAGGAGAATGAGAATGAGGGAGGCGGTAGGAGTATGAGAATGAGGGAGAAGGAAGGAGAATGAGGGAGGGGAAGGAGAATGAGAATGTGGGAGGGGGAAGGAGAATGAGGGAGAGAGAACGAGAATGAGGGAGGGGGAAGGAGAATGAGAATGAGGGAGGGGGAAGGAGAATGAGGGAGAGGGAAGGAGAATGGGGGAGGGGGAAGGAGAATGAGAATGAGGGAGTAGGAAGGAGAATGAGAATGAGGGAGAAGGAAGAAGAATGAGGGAGGGGGCAGGAGAATGAGGGAAGGGGAGGAGAATGAGGGAGGGGGAGGGGAGGGGGAGGAGAATTACTGAGAGGGAGAGGGAGGGGGAAGAGAATGAGGGACGGGAGGAGGAAGGAGACTGTGGGAGAGTGAGGAGAATGGGGGAAGAGAATGAGCGAGATGGAAGGAGAATGAGGGAGAGGGAGGGGAAGGGAGAATGAGGGAGGGGGTTCGAGATTGGGGAGGGAGAGGGGGAAGGAGAATGAGGGAGAAAAAGGAGAATGAGGGAGAAAAAGGAGAATGAATGAGGGGGAAGGTGAATGAGGGAGGGGAGGGGGAAGGAGAATGAGGGAGGGCGAAGGAGAATGAGGGAGAGGGAGGAGAAAGGAGAATGAGGGAGTGAGGGGGAAGGAGAATATGGGAAGGAGAGGAGAATGAGGGAGGGGCAAGGAGAATGAGGGTGAGGGAGGAGAATGAGGGAGGGGGAGGGGAGGAGAATGAGGGAGAGGGAACGAGAATTAGGGAGAGGGAGAGGGAGGGGGAAGGGAGAATGAGGGAAGGGGGTCGGAGAATGAGGGAGGGGAAAGGAGAATGAGAATGAGGGAGGGGGAAGGAGAATGAGAATGTGGGAGAGGGAAGGAGAATGAGAATGAGGGAGGGGAAGAGAATGAGGGAGGGGGAAGAGAATGAGGGAGGGGAGGGGGAAGGAAAATGAGGGAGAGGGAGGAGAATTGTGGAAGAGAATGAGGGAGAGGGAAGGAGAATGAGGGAGGGGGTTGGAGATTGGGGAGGGGAATGGGGAAGGAGAATGAGGGAGGGGGAAGGAAAATGGGAGAGAGGGAGGATGAAGGAGAATGAGGGATGGAGAAGGTGAAAGAGGGAGGGGGAAGCGGAATGAGAATGAGTGAGGGGGAAGGAGAATGAGGGAGGGGGAAGGAGAATGAGGGTGAGGGAGGAGACGAGGGAGAGGGAGGGGAGGAGAATGAGGGAGAGGGAAGGAGAATGAGGGAGAGGGAGGGGGAAGCAGAATGAGGGAGAGGGTGGGGGAAGGACAATGAGGGAGGGAGAGGGGGAAGGAGAATGAGGGAGGGTGAGGGAGAATGAGGGAGAGGGAAGGAGAATGAGGGAGAGGGAGGGTGAAGGAGAATGATGGAGAGGGGAGGAGAATGAGGGATGGAGAAGGTGAAAGTGGGAGGGGGAAGCGGATTGAGAATGAGTGAGGGGGAAGGAGAATGAGGGAGGGGTAAGGTGAATGAGGGAGAAGGAAGGAGAATGAGGGCGAGGGAGAGGGGAGGAGAATGAAGGAGGGGGAGGAGGAAGGACAATGTGGGAAGGGGAGGAGAATGAGGGAGAGGGAGGAGAATGAGGGAGGGGGAGGAGAATGAGGGTGGGGCGGAGAATGAGGGAGGAGGAGGGGAAGTAGAAGAGGGAGGGGAGGAGAAGGAGGTAGGGGAAGAAGACTGAGGTAGGGGAAGGAGAATGAGGGAGGGGAGTGGGAAGGAGAATGTGGGAGAGGGAGTGGGAGTAGAATGAGGGAACGGAGGAGGAAGAAGAATGTGAGCGGGGGAGGGAGAAGGAGAATGAGGGAGGGGAAGGAGAATGAGAATGAGGGGAGGGAGGGGAGTGGGAAGGAGAATTTGGGAGAGGGAGTGGGAGTAGAATGAGGGAACGGAGGAGGAAGAAGAATGTGAGCGGGGGAGGGAGAAGGAGAATGAGGGAGGGGGAAGGAGAATGAGAATGAGGGAGGGGGAAGGAGAATGAGGGAGTGGGAGGAGAATTGTGGAAGAGAATGAGGGAGAGGGAAGGAGAATGAGGGAGGGGGTTGGAGATTGGGGAGGTGGATGGGGAAGGAGAATGAGGGAGGGGGAAGGAAAATGGGAGAAAGGGAGGATGAAGGAGAATGAGGGATAGAGAAGGTGAAAGAGGGAGGGGGAAGCGGAATGAGAATAAGTGAGGGGGAAGGAGACTGAGGGAGGGGGAAGGAGAATGAGGGTGAGGGAGGAGAATGAGGGAGAGGGAGGGGAAGGAGAATGAGGGAGGGGGAAGGAGAATGAGAATGAGGGAGGGGGAAGGAGAATGAGGGAGAGGGAAGGAGAATGAGGGAGGGGGAAGGAGAATGAGGGAGGGTGAGGGAGAATGAGGGAGAGGGAAGGAGAATGAGGGAGAGGGCGGGTGAAGGAGAATGAGGGAGAGGGGAGGAGAATGAGGGAAGGAGAATGAGGAAGGAGAATGTGGGAAGGGGAGGAGAATGAGGGAGAGGGAGGAGAATGAGGGAGGGGGAGGGGAAGTAGAAGAGGGAGGGGAGGAGAAGGAGGTAGGGGAAGAAGACTGAGGTAGGGGCTAGGAAAATGAGGGAGGGGAGTGGGAAGGAGAATGTGGGAGAGGGAGTGGGAGTAGAATGAGGGAACGGAGGAGGAAGAAGAATGTGAGCGGGGGAGGGGGAAGGAGAATGAGGGAGGGGGAAGGAGAATGAGAATGAGGTAGGGGGAAGGAGAATGAGGGAGAGGGAAGGAGTATGAGGGAGGGGGAAGGAGAATGAGGGAGAAGGAAGGAGAATGTGGGAGGGGGAAGGAGAATGAGAATGAGGGAGGGGGAAGGAGAATGAGGGAGAGGGAAGGAGAATGAGGGAGGGGAAAGGAGAATGAGAATGAGGGAGGCGGTAGGAGTATGAGAATGAGGGAGAAGGAAGGAGAATGAGGGAGGGGGAAGGAGAATGAGAATGTGGGAGGGGGAAGGAGAATGAGGGAGAGGGAAGGAGAATGAGGGAGGGGAAGGAGAATGAGAATGAGGGAGGGGGAAGGAGAATGAAGGAGAGGGAAGGAGAATGAGGGAGGGGAAAGGAGAATGAGAATGAGGGAGGCGGAAGGAGAATGAGAATGAGGGAGAAGGAAGAAGAATGAGGGAGGGGGCAGGAGAATGAGGGAGAGGGAATGAGAATGAGGAAGAGGGAAGGAGAATGAGAATGAGGGAGGGGGAAGGAAACGAGAATGAGGGAGAGGGAAGGAGAATGAGGGAGGGGAAGGAGAATGAGAATGAGAGAGGGGGAAGGAGAATGAGGGAGTGGGAGGAGAATTGTGGAAGAGAATGAGGGAGAGGGAAGGAGAATGAGGGAGGGGGTTGGAGATTGGGGAGGGGGATGGGGAAGGAGAATGAGGGAGGGGGAAGGAAAATGGGTGAGAGGGAGGATGAAGGAGAATGAGGGATGGAGAAGGTGAAAGAGGGAGCGGAAGCGGAATGAGAATGAGTGAGGGGGAAGGAGAATGAGGGAGGGGGAAGGAGAATGAGGGTGAGGGAGGAGAATGAGGGAGAGGGAGGGGAGGAGAATGAGGGAGAGGGAAGGAGAATGAGGGAGAGGGAGGGGGAAGCAGAATGAGGGAGAGGGTGGGGGAAGGACAATGAGGGAGGGAGAGGGGGAAGGAGAATGAGGGAGGGTGAGGGTGAATGAGGGAGAGGGAAGGAGAATGAGGTAGAGGGAGGGTGAAGGAGAATCTGGGAGAGGGGAGCAGAATGAGGGATGGAGAAGGTGAAAGAGGGAGGGGGAAGCGGAATGAGAATGAGTGAGGGGGAAGGAGAATGAGGGAGGGGTAAGGTGAATGAGGGAGAGGGAAGGAGAATGAGGGCGAGGGAGAGGGGAGGAGAATGAAGGAGGGGGAGGAGGAAGGAGAATGTGGGAAGGGGAGGAGAATGAGGGAGAGGGAGAAGAATGAGGGAGGGGGAGGAGAATGAGGGTGGGGTGGAGAATGAGGGAGGGGAGGGGAAGTAGAAGAGGGAGGGAAGGAGAAGGAGGTAGGGGAAGAAGACTGAGGTAGGGGCTAGGAAAATGAGGGAGGGGAGTGGGAAGGAGAATGTGGGAGAGGGAGTGGGAGTAGAATGAGGGAACGGAGGAGGAAGAAGAATGTGAGCGGGGGAGGGGGAAGGAGAATGAGGGAGGGGGAAGGAGAATGAGAATGAGGGAGGGGGAAGGAGAATGAGGGAGAGGGAAGGAGTATGAGGGGGGAAGGAGAATGAGGGAGAAGGAAGGAGAATGAGGGAGGGGGAAGGAGAATGAGAATGAGGGAGGGGGAAGGAGAATGAGGGAGAGGGAAGGAGAATGAGGGAGGGAAAAGGAGAATGAGGAATGGGGAAGGAGCATGAGGGAGAGGGGAGGAGAATGAGGGAGAGGGGAGGAGAATGAGGGAGGGGAGGAGTATAAGGGAGAGGGAAGGAGAATGAGGGAGAGGGAGGGGAGGAGAATGAGGGAGAGGGAAGGAGAATGAGGGAGAGGGAGGGGGAAGCAGAATGAGGGAGAGTGTGGGGGAAGGACAATGAGGGAGGGAGAGGGGGAAGGAGAATGAGGGAGGGTGAGGGAGAATGAGGGAGAGGGAAGGAGAATGAGGGAGAGGGAGGGTGAAGGAGAATGAGGGAGAGGGGAGGAGAATGAGGGATGGAGAAGGTGAAAGAGGGAGGGGGAAGCGGAATGAGAATGAGTGAGGGGGAAGGAGAATGAGGGAGGGACGGAGAATGAGGGAGAGGGAGGAGAATGAGGGAGGTGAGGGGGAAGGAGAATATGGGAAGGGGAGGAGAATGAGGGAGGGGAGGAAAATGAGGGAGGTGAGGGGGAAGGAGAATATGGGAAGGGGAGGAGAATGAGGGAGGGGAGGAGAATGAGGGAGGGGTGGAAGAATGAGGGAGAGGGAGAGGGAGGAGAATGAGGGAGAGGGAACGAGAATGAGGGAGAGGGAGAGGGAAGGGGAAGGTAGAATGAGGGAAGGGGACGGAGAATGAGGGAGGGGGAAGGAGAATGAGGGGGGAGGGTGAAGTAGAATGAGGGAGAGGGAGGGGAAGGGAATTGGGGGAAGGGGACAGAGAATGGGGAAGGGAGGAGAATGAGGGAGAGGGAAGGAGAATGAGGGGGAGGGAGAGGGAGGGGGAAGGGAGAATGAGGGAAGGGGATGGAGAATGGGGAGGGGAGGAGAATGAGGGAGAGGGAGAGGGAAGGAGAATGAGGGAGGGGGAGGGGGAAGGCGAATGAGGAATGGGGAAGGAGAATGAGGGAGAGGGAGAGGGGAGGAGAATGTGGGAGAGGGGAGGAGAATGAGGGAGGGGAGGAGAATGAGGGAGAGGGAAGGAGAATGAGGGGGAGGGAGGGGGAAGGAGAATGAGGGAGAGGGAGGGGGAGGAGAATGAGGAATGGGGAAGGAGAATGAGGGAGAGGGAGAGGGGAGGAGAATGAGGGAGAGGGGAGGAGAATGAGGGAGGGGAGGAGGAAGGAGAATGTGGGAGGGGAGGAGAATGTGGGAGAGGGAGATGGAAGGAGAATGAGGGAGAGGGAGGAGAATGAGGGAGGGGAGGAGAATGAGGGAGAGGGAGGAGAATGAGGGAGGGGAGGAGAATGAGGGAGAGGGAGGAGAATGAGGGAAGGGAAGGAGAATGAGGGAGGGGGTGGAGAATGAGGGAGGTGAAGGGGAAGGAGAATGACGGAGAGGATGGAGAATGAGGGAGAGGGAAGAGAATGAGTGAGGGGTGGGAGAATGAGGGAGGGGGAAGGAGAATGAGGGAGAGGGATGCGGAAGGCGAAGAAGAATGAGGAATGGGGAAGGAGAATGAGGGAGTGTGAGGGGGAGGGGTAAGGAGGATGACGGAGGGGTAAGGAGAATGAGGGAGGGGAAGGAGAATGAGGGAGAGGGAGAGGAGTGGAGAATGAGGGAGAGGGAGAGGGGAAGGAGAATGAAGGAGGGGGGATGAGGAAGTAGAATGAGGGAGGGGGTAGAGAATGAGGGAGGGGGAAGGAGAATGAGGAATGGGTAAAGGAGAATGAGGAGGAGGGAGAGGGGACTAGAATGAGGGAGAGGGGAGGAGAATGAGGGAGGGGAGGAGGAAGGAGAATGTGGGAAGGGGAGGAGAATGTGGGAGAGGGAGATGGAAGGAGAATGAGGGAGAGGGAGGAGAATGAGGGAGAGGGAGGAGAATGAGGGAGAGGGAGGAGAATGAGGGAAGGGGAGGAGAATGAGGGAGGGGGTGGAGAATGAGGGAGAGGGAGGAGAATGAGGGAGAGGGAGATGGAAGGAGAATGAGGGAGAGGGAGGGGGAAGCAGAATGAGCGAGAGGGAAGGAGAATGAGAATGAGGGAGAGGGAGGGGAGGGGGAGGAGAATGAGGGAGGGGAGGAGGAAGGAGACTGTGGGAGAGGGAGGAGAATGGGGGGAAGAGAATGAGGGAGAGGGAAGGAGAAAGAGGGGGAGGGAGAGGAAGGGGGAAGGGAGAATGAGGGAGGGGACGGAGAATGAGGGAGAGGGAGGAGAATGAGGGAGGTGAGGGGGAAGGAGAATATGGGAAGGGGAGGAGAATGAGGGAGGGGAGGAGAATGAGGGAGGTGAGGGGGAAGGAGAATATGGGAAGGGGAGGAGAATGAGGGAGGGGAGGAGAATGAGGGAGGTGAGGGGGAAGGAGAATATGGGAAGGGGAGGAGAATGAGGGAGGGGAGGAGAATGAGGGAGGGGTGGAAGAATGAGGGAGAGGGAGAGGGAGGAGAATGTGGGAGGGGTGGAAGAATGAGGGAGAGGGAGAGGGAGGAGAATGAGGGAGAGGGAACGAGAATGAGGGAGAGGGAGAGGGAGGGGGAAGGGAGAATGAGGGAAGGGGACGGAGAATGAGGGAGGGGGAAGGAGAATGAGGGAGGGGGAGGGGGAAGTAGAATGAGGGAGAGGGAGGTGGAAGGGAAATGGGGGAAGGGGACAGAGAATGGGGAGGGGAGGAGAATGAGGGAGAGGGAGAGGGAAGGAGAATGAGGGGGAGGGAGAGGGAGGGGGAAGGGAGAATGAGGGAAGGGGACGGGGAATGGGGAGGGGAGGAGAATGAGGGAGAGGGAGAGGGAAGGAGAATGAGCGGGAGGGAGGGGGAAGGAGAATGAGGGAGGGGGAGGGGGAAGGAGAATGAGGAATGGGGTAGGAGAATGAGGGAGAGCGAGAGGGGAGGAGAATGAGGGAGAGGGGAGGAGAATGAGGGAGGGGAGGAGGAAGGAGAATGTGGGAGGGGAGGAGAATGTGGGAGAGGGAGATGGAAGGAGAATGAGGGAGAGGGAGGAGAATGAGGGAGGGGGAGGAGAATGAGGGAGAGGGAGGAGAATGAGGGAAGGGGAGGAGAATGAGGGAGGAGGTGGAGATTGAGGGAGAGGGAGGAGAATGAGGGAAGGGGAGGAGAATGAGGGAGGGGTGGAGAATGAGGGAGGGGGAGGAGAATGAGGGAGGGGGTGGAGAATGAGGGAGAGGGAGGAGAATGAGGGAGAGGGAGATGGAAGGAGAATGAGGGAGAGGAGGGGGAAGGAGAATGAGCGAGAGGGAAGGAGAATGAGAATGAGGGAGAGGGAGGGGAGGGGGAGGAGAATGAGGGAGGGGAGGAGGAAGGAGACTGTGGGAGAGGGAGGAGAATGGGGGGAAGAGATTGAGTGAGAGGGAAGGAGAATGAGGGAGAGGGAGAGGGAGGGGGAAGGGAGAATGAGGGAAGGGGGTCAGAGAATGAGGGAGGGGGAAGGAGAATGAGAATGAGGGAGGGGGAAGGAGAATGAGAATGAGGGAGAGGGAAGAAGAATGAGAATGAGGGAGGGGGAAGAGAATGAGGGAGGGGAGGGGGATGGAGAATGAGGGAGAGGGAGGAGAATGGTGGAAGAGAATGAGGGAGAGGGAAGGAGAATGAGGGAGGGGGTTGGAGATTTGGGGAGGGGGATGGGGAAGGAGAATGAGGGAGGGGGAAGGAAAATGGGAGAGAGGGAGGGTGAAGGAGAATGAGGGATGGAGAAGGTGAAAGAGGGAGGGGGAAGCGGAATGAGAATGAGTGAGGGGGAAGGAGAATGAGGGAGGGGAAGGAGAATGAGGGAGGGGGAAGGAGAATGAGGGAGAGGGAGGGGAGGAGAATGAGGGAGAGGGAGGGGGAAGCAGAATGAGGGAGAGGGTGGGGGATGGACAATGAGGGAGGGAGGGGGGAAGGAGAATGAGGGAGGGTGAGGGAGAATAAGGGAGAGGGGAGGAGAATGAGGGATGGAGAAGGTGAAAGAGGGAGGGGGAAGTGGAATGAGAATGAGTGAGGGGGAAGGAGAATGAGGGAGGTGAGGGGAAGGAGAATGAGGGAGAGGGAGGAGAATGAGGGAGGGGTGGAAGAATGAGGGAGAGGGAGAGGGAGGAGAATGAGGGAGAGGGAACGAGAATGAGGGAGAGGGAGAGGGAGGGGGAAGGGAGAATGAGGGAGGTGACGGAGAATGAGGGAGGGGGAAGGAGAATGAGGGAGTGGGAGGGGGAAGTAGAATGAGAGAGAGGGAGGGGGAAGGGAAATGGGGAGGGGGAGGAGAATGGGGAGGGGAGGAGAATGAGGGAGAGGGAAGAAGAATGAGGGGGAGGGAGGGGGAAGGAGAATGAGGGAGGGGGAGCGGGAAGGAGAATGAGGGAGAGGGTTGGAGATTGGGGAGGGGGATGGGGAAGGAGAATGATGGAGGGGGAAGGAAAATGGGAGAGAGGGAGGGTGAAGGAGAATGAGGGATGGAGAAGGTGAAAGTGGGAGGGGGAATCGGAATGAGAATGAGTGAGGGGGAAGGAGAATGAGGGAGGGGGAAGGAGAATGAGGGAGGGGTAAGGAGAATGAGGGTGAGGGAGGAGAATGTGGGAGAGGGAGGGGAGGAGAATGAGGGAGAGGGAGGGGGAAGCAGAATGAGGGAGAGGGTCGGGGAAGGACAATGAGGGAGGGAGAGGGGGAAGGAGAATGAGGGAGGGTGAGGGAGAATGAGGGAGAGGGAAGGAGAATGAGGGAGAGGGAGAGGGAAGGAGAATGAGGGAGAGGGGAGGAGAATGAGGGATGGAGAAGGTGAAAGAGGGAGGGGGAAGCGGAATGAGAATGTGAGGGGGAAGGAGAATGAGGGAGGTGAGGGGGAAGGAGAATGAGGGAGAGGGAGGAGAATAAGGGAGGGGTGGAAGAATGAGGGAGAGGGAGAGAGAGGAGAATGAGGGAGAGGGAACGAGAATGCGGGAGAGGGAGAGGGAGGGGGAAGGGAGAATGAGGGAAAGGGACGGAGAATGAGGGAGGAGGAAGGAGAATGAGGGAGTGGGAGGGGGAAGTAGAATGAGGGAGAGGGAGGGGGAAAGGAAATGGGGGAGGAGGAGGAGAATGGGGAGGGGAGGAGAATGAGGGAGAGGGAAGGAGGATGAGGGGGAGGGAGGGGGGAGGAGAATGAGGGAGGGGGAGGGGGCACGAGAATGAGGAATGGGGAAGGGGAATGAGGGAGAGGGAGAGGGGAGGAGAATGAGGGAGGGGGAGGAGAATGAGGGAGGGGAGGAGGAAGGAGAATGTGGGAGAGGGAGATGGAAGGAGAATGAGGGAGAGGGAGGAGAATGAGGGAGGGGGAGGAGAATGAGGGAGAGGGAGGAGAATGAGGGAGGGGAGGAGAATGAGGGCGAGTGAGGAGAATGAGGGAAGGGGAGGAGAATGAGGGAGGGGGTGGAGAATGGGGGAGAGGGAGGAGAATGAGGGAAGGGGAGGAGAATGAGGGAGGGGGTGGAGAATGAGGGAGGGGGAGGAGAATGAGGGAAGGGGAGGAGAATGAGGGAGGGGGTGGAGAATGAGGGAGAGGGAGGAGAATGAGGGAGAGGGAGATGGAAGGAGAATGAGGGAGAGGGAGGGGGAAGGAGAATGAGGGAGAGGGGAGGAGAATGAGGGATGGAGAAAGTGAAAGAGGGAGGGGGAAGCGGAATGAGAATGAGTGAGGGGGAAGGAGAATGAGGGAGGGGACGGGGAATGAGGGAGAGGGAGGAGAATGAGGGAGGTGAGGGGGAAGGAGAATATGGGAAGTGGAGGAGAATGAGGGAGGGGAGGAGAATGAGGGAGGTGAGGGGGAAGGAGAATATGGGAAGGG
The DNA here is from genome assembly GCF_037043375.1 of Chiloscyllium plagiosum. Taxonomy (NCBI): domain Eukaryota; kingdom Metazoa; phylum Chordata; class Chondrichthyes; order Orectolobiformes; family Hemiscylliidae; genus Chiloscyllium; species Chiloscyllium plagiosum. The sequence goes on along the minus strand of NW_028270151.1, from coordinate 103,039,150 downwards.
GAGGAGAATGAGGGAGGGGAGGAGAATGAGGGAGGTGTGGAAGAATGAGGGAGAGGGAGAGGGAGGAGAATGAGGGAGAGGGAACGAGAATGAGGGAGAGGAAGAGGGAGGGGTAAGGGAGAATGAGGGAATGGGACAGAGAATGAGGGAGGGGGAAGTAGAATGAGGGAGGGGGAGGGGTAAGTAGAATGAGGGAGAGGGAGGGGGAAGGGAAATGTGGGAAGGGGACGGAGAATGGGGAGGGAAGGAGAATGAGGGATGGGGTGCAGAATGAGGGAGAGGGAGGAGAATGAGGGAAGGGGAGGAGAATGAGGGAGGGGGTGGAGAATGAGTGAGGGGGAGGAGTATGAGGGAAGGGGAGGAGAATGAGGGAGGGGTGGAGAATGAGGGAGAGGGAGGAGAATGAGGGAGAGGGAGATGGAAGGAGAATGAGGGAGAGGGAGGGGGAAGGAGAATGAGTGAGAGGGAAGGAGAATGAGAATGAGGGAGAGGGAGGGGAGGAGGAGGAGAATGAGTGAGAGGGAGAGGGTGGGGGAAGAGAATGAGGGAGGGGAGGAGGAAGGAGACTGTGGGAGAGGGAGGAGAATGGGGGGAAGAGAATGAGGGAGAGGGAAGGAGAATGAGGGAGAGGGAGGGGAAGGGAGAATGAGGGAGGGGTTTCGAGATTGGGGAGGGAGAGGGGGAATGAGAATAAGGGAGAAAAAGGAGAATGGGGGAGAAAAAGGAGAATGAGTGAGGGGGAAGGTGAATGAGGGAGGGGAGGGGGAAGGAGAATGAGGGAGAGGGAGGTGGAAGGATAATGAGGGAGGGCGAAGGAGAATGAGGGAGAGGGAGGAGAAAGGAGAATGAGGGAGGTGAGGGGGAAGGAGAGGAGAATGAGGGAGGGGGAAGGAGAATGATGGTGAGGGAGGAGAATGAGGGAGGGGGAGGGGGAGGAGAACAAGGGAGAGGGAACGAGAATGAGGGAGAGGGAGAGGGAGTGGGAAGGGAGAATGAGGGAAGGGGGTCGGAGAATGACGGAGGGGGAAGGAGAATGAGAATGAGGGAGGGGGAAGGAGAATGAGAATGAGGGAGAGGGAAGAAGAATGAGAAGGAGGGAGGGGAAGAGAATGAGGGAGGGGAAAGAGAATGAGGGAGGGGAGGAGGAAGGAGAATGAGGGAGAGGGAGGAGAATGGTGGAAGAGAATGAGTGAGAGGGATGGAGAATGAGGGAGGGGGTTGGAGATTGGGGAGGGGGATGGGGAAGGAGAATGAGGGAGGGGGAAGGAAAATGGGAGAGAGGGAGGGTGAAGGAGAATGAGGGATGGAGAAGGTGAAAGAGGGAGGGGGAAGCGGAATGAGAATAAGTGAGGGGGAAGGAGACTGAGGGAGGGGGAAGGAGAATGAGGGAGGGGGAAGGAGAATGAGGGAGAGGGAGGGGAGGAGAATGAGGGAGAGGGAGGGGGAAGCAGAATGAGGGAGAGGGTGGGGGAAGGACAATGAGGGAGGGAGAGGGGGAAGGAGAATGAGGGAGGGTGAGGGAGAATGAGGGAGAGGGAAGGAGAATGAGGGAGAGGGAGGGTGAAGGAGAATGAGGGAGAGGGGAGGAGAATGAGGGATGGAGAAGGTGAAAGAGGGAGGGGGAAGCGGAATGAGAATGAGTGAGGGGGAAGGAGAATGAGGGAGGTGAGGGGGAAGGAGAATGAGGGAGAGGGAGGAGAATGAGGGAGGGGTGGAAAAATGAGGGAAAGGGAGAGGGAGGAGAATGAGGGAAAGGGAACGAGAATGAGGGAGAGGGAGAGGGAGGGGGAAGGGAGAATGAGGGAAGGGGACGGAGAATGAGGGAGGGGGAAGGAGAATGAGGGATAGGGAGGGGGAAGGGAAATGGGGGAGGGGAGGAGAATGGGGAGGGGAGGAGAATGAGGGAGAGGGAGGGGGAAGAAGAATGAGGGAGGGGGAGGGGGAAGGAGAATTAGGAATGGGGAAGGAGAATGAGGGAGAGGGAGAGGGGCAGAGAATGTGGGAGTAGGTTGGAGATTGGGGAGGGGGATGGGGAAGGAGAATGAGGCAGGGGGAAGGAAAATGGGAGAGAGGGAGGGTGAAGGAGAATGAGGGATGGAGAAGGTGAAAGAGGGAGGGGGAAGCGGAATGAGAATGAATGAGGGGGAAGGAGAATGAGGGAGGGGGAAGGAGAATGAGGAAGGGGGAAGGAGAATGAGGGAGAGGGAGGGGAGGAGAATGAGGGAGAGGGAGGAGAATGAGGGAAGGGGAGGAGAATGAGGGAGGGGGTGGAGAATGAGGGAGAGGGAGGAGAATGAGGGAAGGGGAGGAGAATGAGGGAGGGGGTGGAGAATGAGGGAGGGGGTGGAGAATGAGGGAGAGGGAGGAGAATGAGGGAAGGGGAGGAGAATTAGGGAGGGGGTGGAGAATGAGGTAGAGGGAGGAGAATGAGGGAGGGGGAGATGGAAGGAGAATGATGGAGAGGGAGGAGAATGAGGGAGGGGGAGGAGATTGAGGGAGAGGGAGGAGAATGAGGGAGGGGAGGAGAATGAGGGAGAGGGAGGAGAATGAGGGAAGGGGAGGAGAATGAGGGAGGGGGTGGAGATTGAGGGAGAGGGAGGAGAATGAGGGAGGGGAGGAGAATGAGGGAGAGGGAGGAGAATGAGGGAAGGGGAGGAGAATGAGGGAGGGGGTGGAGAATGAGGGAGGGGGTGGAGAATGAGGGAGAGGGAGGAGAATGAGGGAAGGGGAGGAGAATTAGGGAGGGGGTGGAGAATGAGGGAGGGGGAAGGAGAATGAGGGAGAGGGAGATGGAAGGAGAATGATGGAGAGGGAGGAGAATGAGGGAGGGGGAGGAGATTGAGGGAGAGGGAGGAGAATGAGGGAGGGGAGGAGAATGAGGGAGAGGGAGGAGAATGAGGGAAGGGGAGGAGAATGAGGGAGGGGGTGGAGAATGAGGGAGAGGGAGGAGAATGAGGGAAGGGGAGGAGAATGAGGGAGGGGGTGGAGAATGAGGGAGATGGAAGGAGAATGATGGAGAGGGAGGAGAATGAGGGAGGGGGAGGAGAATGAGGAAGAGGGAGGAGAATGAGGGAGGGGAGGAGAATGAGGGAGGGGGTGGAGAATGAGGGAGAGGGAGGAGAATGAGGGAAGGGGAGGAGAATGAGGGAGGGAGTGGAGAATGAGGGAGGGGGAGGAGAATGAGGGAAGGGGAGGAGAATGAGGGAGGGGGTGGAGAATGAGGGAGAGGGAGGGGGAAGGAGAATGAGAATGAGGGAGGGGAAAGGAGAATGAGTGAGAGGGAAGGAGAATGAGAATGAGGGAGAGGGAGGGGAGGGGGAGGAGAATGAGTGAGTGGGAGAGGGAGGGGTAAGAGAATGAGGGAGGGGAGGAGGAAGGAGACTGTGGGAGAGGGAGGAGAATGGGGGGAAGAGAATGAGGGAGAGGGAAGGAGAATGAGGGAGAGGGAGGGGAAGGGAGAATGAGGGAGGGGGTTAGAGATTGGGGAGGGAGAGGGGGAAGGAGAATGAGGGAGAAAAAAGAGAATGAGTGAGGGGAAGGTGAATGAGGGAGGGGAGGGGGAAGGAGAATGAGGGAGAGGGAGGGGGAAGGATAATGAGGGAGGGCAAAGGAGAATGAGGGAGAGGGAGGAGAAAGGAGAATGAGGGAGGTGAGGGGGAAGGAGAATATGGGAAGGAGAGGAGAATGAGGGAGGGGGAAGGAGAATGAGGGTGAGGGAGGAGAATGAGGGAGGGGGAGGGGGAGGAGAATGAGGGAGAGGGAACGAGAATGAGGGAGAGGGAGGGGGTCGGTGAATGAGGGAGGAGGGCAGAGGAAGGAGAATGAGGGAGGTGGGCGGAGGAAGGAAAATGAGGGAGAGGGAGAGGGAGGAGAATGAGGGAGAGGGAGGGGGAGGAGAATGAGGGAGACGGAGAGGGAGGGAGAGGAGAACGAGGGAGAGGGAAAGGGAAGGAGAATGAGGTAGAGGGAGGGGGGAAGAGAACGAGGGAGGGTGGAGGAGGAAGGAGAATGAGGGAGGGTGAGGGAGAATGAGAGAGTTGGAGGCGGAAGTAGAATGAGGGAGGGGGAAGGAGAAGGAGAATGAGGGAGGGGGAAGGAGAATGAGAGAGAGGGAGGGGGAAGTAGAATGAGGGATGGGGAAGGGAAATGCGGGTGGAAGGAGAATGAGGGAGGGGGAGGGGGAAGGAGAATGAGGGAAAGGGACAGGGAGAGGGAAGGAGAATGAGGGGGAAGGAGAATGAGGGAGGGGGAGGGGTAAGGAGAATGAGGAGGGGGAGGAGAATGAGGGAGGGGAGGAGAATGAGGGAGCGGGAGGAGAATGAGGGAGAGGGAGTGGGAAGGAGAATGAGAGAGGGTGGTGGAGAATGGGTAGGGGGAGGTGAAGGAGAATGAGGGAGTGGGAGGAGAATGAGGGATGGAGATGGTGAAAGAGGGAGGGGGAGCAAAATGAGAATGAGTGAGGGGGAAGGAGAATGAGGGATGGAGATGGTGAAAGAGGGAGGAGGGAGCAAAATGAGAATGAGTGAGGGGGAAGGAGAATGAGAGAAAGGGAGGGGGAGGAGAATGAGGGAGGGGGAAGGAGAATGAGAGAGAGGGAGGGGGAGGAGAATGAGGGAGGGGGAAGGAGAATGAGAGAGCGGGAGGGGGAGGAGAATGAGGGAGGGGGAGGAGGAAGTAGAATGAGGGAGGGGGAGGAGAATGAGGGAGGGGGAGGAGGAAGGAGAACGTGGATAGTAGTAACAGGATAGGACAGAGTCAGCATGGATTGATGAAGGGGAAATCATGCTTGACTAATCTTCTGGAATTTTTTGAGGATGTAACTCTGAAGTTGGACGAGGGAGGTCCAGTGGATGTAGTGTACCTGGACTTTCAGAAAGCTTTTGATAAAGTCCCACACAGGAGGTTAGTGAGTAAAATTAGGGCGCATGGTATTGGGGGCAAAGTACTAGATTGGATTGAAAATTGGCTGGCTAATAGGAAACAAAGGGTAGTGATAAACGGCTCCATTTCGGAATGGCAGGCGGTGACCAGTGGGGTACCGCAGAGATCAGTGCTGGGACCGCAGCTTTTTACAATATATGTGAATGATATAGAAGATGGTATCAGCAATAACATTAGCAAATTTGTTGGTGATACAAAGCTGGGTGGCAGGGTGAAATATGAGGAGGATGTTAGGAGATTACAGGGTGACATGGACAAGTTAGGTGAGTGGGCAGATGCATGGCAGATGCACTTTAATGTGGATAAATGTATGGTTATCCACTTTGGTGGCAAGAACAGGAAGGCAGATTACTACCTCAATGGAATCAAATTAGGTAAAGGGGCAGTACAGAGAGATCTGGGTGTTCTTGTACACCAGTCAATGAAGGTAAGCATGCAGGTACAGCAGGTAGTGAAGAAGGCTAATAGCATGCTGGCCTTCATAATAAGAGTGATTGAGTATAGAAGCAAAGAGGTGCTTCTGCAGCTGTACAGGGCCCTGGTGAGACCACACCTGGAATACTGTGAGCAGTTCAGGTCTCCAAATTTGAGGGAAGACATTTTGGCTATTGAGGGAGTGCAGCGTAGGTTCACGAGGTCAATTCCTGGAATGGCGGGATTACCTTACACTGAAAGACTGGAGCGACTGGGCTTGTATACCGTTGAGTTTAGAAGACTGAGAGGGGATCTGATTGAGACGTATAAGATTATTAAAGGATTGGACACTCTGGCAGCAGGAAACATGTTTCCGCTGATGGGTGAGTGCCGAACCAGAGGACACAGCTTAAAAATACAGGGTAGACCATTTAGGACAGAGATGAGGAGAAACCTCTTCACCCAGAGAGTGGTGGGTGTGTGGAATGCTCTGCCCCAGAGGGCAGTGGAGCCCCAGTCTCTGGATTCATTTAAGAAAGAGTTGGATAGAGCTCTCAAGGATAGTGGAATCAAGGGTTATGGAGATAAGGCAGGAACAGGATACTGATTAGGAATGATCAGCCATGATCATATTGAATGGCGGTGCAGGCTCGAAGGGCAGAATGGCCTACTCCTGCACCTATTGTCTATTGTCTATTGTCTTATCAAAGGCTTTACTGAAGTCCATGTACACCACGTCAACTGCCCGACCCTCATCTACATGCTTGGCCACCTTCTCAAAAAACTCACTGAGGTTGGTGAGACACGACCTGCCCTTGACGAAACCATGTTGACTACCTGAAATCAAATTGTTGCTTGCTGGATGATTATAAATCTTATCTCTTATAATCCTTTCCAAAGCCTTACCTACAACCGAAGTAAGGCTCACTGGTCTATAATTACCTGGGTCATCTCTACTGCCCTTCTTGAATAAGGGCACAACATTTACAATCCTCCAGTCCTCTGGTACTGAACCTGTAGATAATGACGACTCAAATCTCACCTTCCCCAGAATGAGCCCCAATTATCCAAGTACCTGAAACCCTCCCTCCTGCACCATCCTTGCAGCCACGTGTTCAGCTGAGATCTCTCCCTATTCCTTGCCTCGATATCACGTGGCACGGGTAACAAACCAGAGATAACAACTCTGTTTGTTCTAGCTCTCACCTTCCACCCTAGCTCCCAAAATCCTGCCTTACATCCCTATCCCTCTTTCTATCTATGTCGTTGGTACCTACATGGACCACGACTTGAGGCTGGTCACCGTCTCCCTTCAGGACCCCAAAGATACGATCCGAGACATCACGGACCCTGGCACTGGGGGGCAACACACCAACCGTGAGTCTCTTTCATTTCCAACAAACCTTCTATCTGAGCCTCTAACTATTGAGTCCCCAATGACTAACACTCTCCTCCTTTCCCTCCTTCCCTTCTGTGCAACAGGGACAGGCTCTGTGCCAGAGACCTGGGCCCCACTGCATACCCCTCAACAGTTTCCAAACCGGTATACATGATTTTCAGGGGAACGACCACAGGGGATCCCTCCACTGACTGTTTTTTCCCCTTCAAACAGTCACCAAGCTCTCTCCATGCCTAAGAGTAACACTTCCCTGCAACTCTAACCTATCCCATCCTCTGCCTCCCGAGTGATCCGACGTTCATCCAGCTCCCGCTCCAGTTCCCTTACACGGTCTTGGAGGAGCGAGAGCTGAGTGCACTTCCTGCAGATGTACTTGGGATGGGACACTAGTGGCATCCCTCACCTCAAACATCATGCAGGAGGAACATTGCTCTCCCTGCACTGCCATCCCTGCTTGTCCCCTTATCAGAAAGTCAAAAAGAAGAGACACTTAGCTGATGTGTCCCTGGTCTCTAAGGTTAGAGGAGGTGGTTGGGTAGGAGGCCCTACAATGGTAGGGTCTCAGCTTTTGAAAACACTGACTGATCTTTCTGGATGGAACAAGTCCCTCCATTCCCAGAACCCTCTGCTCTCTGATTTCAAATGTGAAAGCTCAACTTAGTGACTGACCACTCCCGACAGGCCCCTAGTGCAAGCTCCCGCCCTTCACACTGCTGCTGCGGCTGCAAAACAGAAATGGAGGACTCTCACACTCAAGGTAAGTCTTTAAGAGTATATATGAGGGCATCAGGGTGATAGTGACGCAGTAAGTGTGAGAGCATCAGGCTGATAGTGACACAGTAAGTGTGAGAGCATCAGCCTGATAGTGACAAAGTAAGTGTGAGGCAGTCTGTCTGATGGTGACACAGTAAGTGTGAGATGGTCAGGCTGATAGTGACACAGTGTGAGATGGTCAGCCTGATAGTGACATAGTAAGTGTGAGGCTGTCAGGCTGATAGTGACACAGTAAGTGTGAGAGCATCAGCCTGATAGTGACACAGTAAGTGTGAGGCGGTCTGTCTGATGGTGACGCAGTAAGTGTGTGATGGTCAGCCTGATAGTGACACAGTAAGTGTGAGGCTGCCAGGCTGAGAGTGACGGAATAAGTGTGAGGGCAGCGGGTTGATAGTGAGGAAGAAGGTGTGACGGGGTCAGGCTGATAGTTATGCCATAAGTGTGAGGGGGTCAGGGTGCTAGTGACCCGATTAGTGTGTGGGGGGTGGGGGGGGTGACAGGCTGATAGTGACACAGTAATTGTGATGCAGTAAGTTTGAGGCAGTCAGGGTGATAGTAACACAGTATGTGTGAGGTAGTAAGTCCGATAATAACGCAATAAGTGTGAGGGGGGTCAAGCTGATAGTGACTCAGTAAGTGTGAGCAGTCTCGCAGATATTGATGCAGCAAGTGAGAGATGGTCAGTCTGATACTGACGCAGTAAGTGTGATGGTATCAGGGAGATACTGACGCAGAGAGTGTAAGGGGTCAGGGTGATAGTGACACAGTAAGTGTGATGGTATCAGGGTGATAGTGACGCATTAAGTGTGAGGGTGTCAGGGAGATAGTGACTCAATAAGTGTGAGGGGATCAGGGTGTTAGTGACGCAGTAAGTGTGACGGGATCAGGGAGATAGTGACGCAGTAAGTGTGAGGGTGTCAGGGAGATAGTGACTCAATAAGTGTGACGTGACAGGGTGATGGTGATGCAGTAAGTGTGATGTGGTCAGGGTGATAGTGGTGCAGTAAGTGTGAGGGGATCAGGGTGATAGTGACGCATTAAGTGTGAAGGGATCAGGGTGATAGAGAAGCAGTAAGGGTGAGGGGGTCAGGGTGATAGTGACGCAGTAAGTGTGAGGGGGTCAGGGTGATAGTGACGCAGTAAGTGTGATGGGATCAGGGTGATAGTGATGCAGTAAGTGTGATGGGGTCAGGGTGATAGTGACACACTAAGTGTGAAGGGATCAGGGTGATAGTGACACAGTAAGTGTGATGGGGTCAGGGTGATAGTGACGCAGGAAGTGTGATTGGGTCATGATGATAGTGCCACGATAAGTGTGATGGGGTCAGGGTGGTAGTGACGCAGTAAGTGTGATGGGGTTAGACTGATTGTGATGCAGTAAGAATGATTGGGTCAGGATGATAGTGCCGCAGTAAGTGTGATGGGGTCAGGGTGAAATTGACGCAGTAAGTGTGATGGGATCATGGTA